>NW_021277620.1:0-695 GCF_002162155.2 Triticum dicoccoides | reverse complement strand
CCAGTCAATCTCGTCGGCTTGTGATCCTGGCATGGTTAGCAGCAATAGAAACACACAAGAATATGATCCTACAGACTACTAAGAAGTGGTGGTGGTGTATCACAAATCCGTCAAGCAAATCTCAAATTCTTACCAGTTCTTACCCAGCAGCAGGCGGTGATCGGCAACCGTTGTAGTCAAAAACTCTCAAAGCTTGGATAGAGCGATTACCAGGGAGAGTCGAACACACGACGTAGATGTATGTGGAGCTGGGAAGGCTTATAGTATGGTAGCAAAAAGGGTCAGCAATAATCAATTCAGAGATGCAAAGTTGAATAAACGCTCAACGACGGTACTGTGCTGGTCCTAGGCTAGACTGTGCTAGAGACGCGAGCCTAGAACACTAACAAAATCACGGCGCGGCACGTAAACAAGGGAAAAGCACACTCTGGATTTTTTTTTTGCGCTCTTTTTTTTTTTGCGCTCTTTTTTTTTCGCTGCTTTTTTGTTTTTTTGTTTTTTTTGCGAAAAATCACTATAATGGCGAGTGTCTCAAAACTCTTCTTAGCTCAAACTGACAGGATGGGCACGAAATTTTTTTGACCAATTTTTTTTTTGACTGCCCGGACCCTAAAACTGGAAACGGGTCAAAAAAAACTTCCTATAATGGCACCTGTCTCAAAACACTCAGAAACACCTAAAAATAAGATAGCCAG
>NW_021277619.1:0-1500 GCF_002162155.2 Triticum dicoccoides | reverse complement strand
TGTCGGTCAGCAACACTCACAATTTTGGCCAATTCTAACGTGTTCTGTGGACTATTACTCACTGTTTTCAGGTCCCGAAGTGATTTCCATAGTTGTTGAACCCCAAGGCGCGCTTACGTGTCGGTCATCAATACTCATAGTTTTGGCTGATTCTGGCCCGTATCATGGACTATTACTCACTTTTTTGGGCCCCCGGAGTGATTTCCACGATTAACGAACCACGGGGTGCATTTACGTGTCGGTCATCAACACTCACAGTTTTGGCCAATTCTGGCCCGTTTCTTGGACTATTACTCTGTTTTTGGGTCTCGGTGTGATTTCCATGATTGACGAACTCCGGGGTGCATTTATGTGTCGCTCATCAACACTCGGAGTTTTGGCCGATTCTGGCCCGTTTCGTGGAGTATTACGCACTGTTTTGGGGTATCGAAGTGATTTCAACGATTAACGAACCGCTGGGTGCGTTTACGTTTCGGTCATCAACACTTACACTTTTGTCCGATTCTTGCCTTTTTTGTATACTATTAATCACTATTTTGGGGTCTCGGAGTGATTTCCACGATTAACGAACGCCGGCGTGCGTTTACGTGTCGGTCATCAACACTCACAGTTTTGGCCGATTCTGGCCCGTTTCGTGGACTATTACTCACATTTTTGGGTCCCCGGAGTGATTTCCATGATTAACGAACCCCTGGGTGCGCTTACGGGTTGGTTATCAACACTCGCGGTTTTTGTCGATTCTGACCCGTGTCGTGGACTGTTACTCACCGTTTTGAGGCCCCAAAGCGATTTCCATGGTTGTTGAACCCCACGGTGCGCTTAAGTGTAGGTCATCAACAATCACAGTTTGGGTCGATTCTGGCCCGTTTCTTGGACTATTACTTAGTTATGGGGGTCCCGAAATGACCCCGGGTTGTGTTTACGTGTCAGTCAGCAACACTCACAATTTTGGCCAATTCTAACGTGTTCTGTGGACTATTACTCACTGTTTTCAGGTCCCGAAGTGATTTCCATAGTTGTTGAACCCCAAGGCGCGCTTACGTGTCGGTCATCAATACTCATAGTTTTGGCTGATTCTGGCCCGTATCATGGACTATTACTCTCTTTTTTGGGCCCCCGGAGTGATTTCCACGATTAACGAACCACGGGGTGCATTTACGTGTCGGTCATCAACACTCACAGTTTTGGCCAATTCTGGCCCGTTTCTTGGACTATTACTCTGTTTTTGGGTCTCGGTGTGATTTCCATGATTGACGAACTCCGGGGTGCATTTATGTGTCGCTCATCAACACTCGGAGTTTTGGCCGATTCTGGCCCGTTTCGTGGAGTATTACGCACTGTTTTGGGGTATCGAAGTGATTTCAACGATTAACGAACCGCGGGGTGCGTTTACGTTTCGTTCATCAACACTTACACTTTTGTCCGATTCTTGCCTTTTTTGTATACTATTACTCACTATTTTGGGGTCTCGGAGTGATTTCCACGATTAACGAACCCCGG
>NW_021277618.1:0-1470 GCF_002162155.2 Triticum dicoccoides | reverse complement strand
GGTGACAAGATGATCATGGAGCCCCAAGATGGAGATCAAAGGAGCTATGTGATATTGGCCATATCATGTCACGTTTATTATTTGATTGCATGTGATGTTTATCATGTTTTGCATCTTGTTTACTTAGAACGACGGTAGTAAATAAGATGATCCCTCACAATAAATTCAAGAAGTGTTCCCCCTAACTGTGCACCGTTGCGACAGTTTGCTGTTTCAAAACACCACGTGATGATCGGGTGTTTTATTCAGACGTTCACATACAACGGGTGTAAGACAGATTTACACATGCAAACACTTAGGTTGACTTGACGAGCCTAGCATGTACAGACATGGCCTCGGAACACGGAAGACCGAAAGGTCGAGCATGAGTCGTATAGAAGATACGATCAACATGAAGATGTTCACCGATGTTGACTAGTCCGTCTCACGTGATGATCGGACACGGTCTAGTTTAACTCGGATCATGTAATACTTAGATGATAAGAGGGATGTCTAATCTAAGTGGGAGTTCACTAATAATTTGATTAGTAGAACTTAATTATCATGAACTTAGTCTAAATATTTTACAATATGTCTTGTAGATCAAATGGCCAACGTAGTCCTCAACTTCAACGCGTTCCTAGAGAAAACTAAGCTGAAAGACGATGGCAGCAACTATACGGACTGGGTCCGGAACCTGAGGATCATCCTCATAGCTGCCAAGAAAGATTATGTCCTACAAGCACCGCTTGGTGACGCACCCGTTCTCCCTGCAGAACAAGATGTTATGAACACTTGGCAGGCACGTTTCGATGACTACTCCCTCATTCAGTGCGGCATGCTTTACAGCCTAGAGCCGGGGCTCCAAAAGCGTTTTGAGAGACATGGAGCATATGAGATGTTCGAAGAGCTGAAAATGGTTTTCCAAGCTCATGCCCGGGTCGAGAGATATGAAGTCTCCGACAAATTCTTCAGCTATAAGATGGAGGAAAACAGTTCTGTCAGTGAGCACATACTCACTATGTCTGGGTTGCATAACCGCTTGACTCAGCTGGGAGTTAATCTCCCAGATGATGCGGTCATTGACAGAATCCTCCAGTCGCTTCCACCAAGCTACAAGAGCTTTGTGATGAACTTCAATATGCAGGGGATGGAAAAGACCATTCCTGAAGTATTTGCTATGCTGAAATCAGCAGAGGTAGAAGTCAGGAAGGAACATCAAGTGTTGATGGTCAATAAAACCACTAAGTTCAAGAAAGGCAAGGGTAAAAAGAACTTCAAGAAGGACGGCAAGGAGGTTGCCACGCCCGGCAAGCAAGCTGCCGGGAAGAAGCCAAAGAATGGACCCAAGCCCGAGACTGAGTGCTTTTATTGCAAGGGAAGCGGTCACTGGAAGCGGAACTGCCCTAAGTACTTAGCGGATAAGAAGGCCGGCAAAACAAAAGGTATATGTGATATACATGTAATTGATGTGTACCTTACTAGTGCCCG
>NW_021277617.1:0-989 GCF_002162155.2 Triticum dicoccoides | reverse complement strand
AGTGAAGACGTACGACTACATCAACCGCGTTGTCATAACGCTTCCACTGTCGGTCTACAAGGGTACGTAGATCACACTCTCCCCTCGTTGCTATGCATCACCATGATCTTGCGTGTGCGTAGGAATTTTTTTGAAATTACTACGTTCCCCAATAGTGGCATCCGAGCCTAGGTTTTATGTGTTGATGTTATTTGCATGAGTAGAACACAAGTGAGTTGTGGGCGATATAAGTCATACTGCTTACCAGCATGTCATACTTTGCTTCGGCGGTATTGTTGGACGAAGCGGCCCGGACCGACATTACGTGTACGCTTACGCGAGACCGGTTCTCCCGACGTGCTTTGCACAAAGGTGGCTAGCGGGTGACAGTTTCTCCAACTTTAGTTGAACCGAGTGTGGTTATGCCCGGTCCTTGCGAAGGTTAAAACAGCACCAACTTGACAAACTATCGTTGTGGTTTTGATGCGTAGGTAAGATTGGTTCTTGCTTAAGCCCGTAGCAGCCACGTAAAACTTGCAACAACAAAGTAGAGGACGTATAACTTGTTTTTGTAGGGCATGTTGTGATGTGATATGGTCAAGACATGATGCTAAATTTTATTGTATGAGATGATCATGTTTTGTAACCAAGTTATCGGCAACTGGCAGGAGCCATATGGTTGTCGCTTTATTGTATGCAATGCAATTGCACTGTAATGCTTTACTTTACCACTAAGCGGTAGCGATAGTCGTGGAAGCATAAGATTGGCAAGACGACAACGATGCTATGATGGTGATCAAGGTGTCGCGCCGGTGACGATGGTGATCATGACGGTGCTTCGAAGATGGAGATCACAAGCATAAGATGATGATGGCCATATCATATCACTTATATTGATTGCATGTGATGTTTATCTTTTATGCATCTTATCTTGCTTTGATTGACGGTAGCATTTTAAGATGATCTCTCACTAATTATCAAGAAGTGTTCTCCCTGAGTATGCACCGTTG
>NW_021277616.1:0-940 GCF_002162155.2 Triticum dicoccoides | reverse complement strand
CGGCGAGGGACACGTGGCGCGCAGCGACTGGCGGGGGTCGGCGGCGGACGTTGTCCGGCCGGGGGCGGACACGTCCGTCGGTGGAGATCCTCTTTTTTTTTAACTAGGGTTTCGGACGGGGGAAGAAGAGATCCGAATGGAGGGGGTATTAATAGGCATAGAGGGAGCTAGGAGAGTCCAAATGAGGTGCGGTTTTTGGCCACGCGATCGTGATCGAATGCTCTAGGACATGGAGCAGAGTTTGGTGGGTTTTGGGACAATTTTTGGGGGTGTTGGGCTGCAACACACACGAGGCCTTTTCGGCCCCTCGGTTAACCGTTGGAGTATCAAGCGAAGTCCAAATGATACGAAACTTGACAGGCGGTCTACCGGTAGTAAACCAAGGCCGCATGACAAGTCTCGGTCCAATCCGGAAATGTTTGAACCCCACACACGAAAGAAGACTAGAAATGACCACCGGAGGAGAACGAAGCGCCGGAATGCAAAACGGACAACGGGGAAAATGCTCGAATGCATGAGATGAACATGTATGCAAATGCAATGCACGAGATGACATGGTAAGAGATGCACGAAAAAGAAAAACAACACACGGAGACAAAGACCCGAACCCGAGAAATAAATATAACTTAGCGCCGGAGACGGCAAGAGTTGGACACAAATATGGAAATTATATCTGGGGCGTTACAGCCGGGGAAGACGCGGCAGTGGAAGCCCGCGCAGAGAGGAGTACGATGGTTTGCTGGTTTGACTGCGGCGTGAGGCTTCCAATGACTCCCATTTGTTGACCACGTTGACCACACCGTGCCGAGTGCACCAAGGTTGGTGGACGAAGGAGAGGCCCTAGACTGGAATGACCCGGAGATGGTGAAGACGCGGCAGTGGAATCGCAGATGGAGAGGAGTGGGAAACTTGACTGGTTCGGGTGCACGGCAGCACTGCC
>NW_021277615.1:0-661 GCF_002162155.2 Triticum dicoccoides | reverse complement strand
CATGGTTAGCAGTAATAGAAACACACAAGAATATGATCCTACAGACTACGAACAAGTGGTGGTGGTGGGTGTCACAAATCCGTCAAGCAAATCTCAAATTCTTACCAGTTCTTACCCAGCAGCAGGCGGTGATCGGCAACCGTTGTAGTCAAAAACTCTCAAAGCTTGGATAGAGCGATTACCAGGGAGAGTCAAACGCACGACGTAGATGTATGTGGAGCTGGGAAGGCTTATAATATGGTAGCAAAAAGGGTCAGCAATAATCAATTCAGAGATGCAAAGTTGAATAAACGCTCAACGACGGTACTGTGCTGGTCCTAGGCTAGACTGTGCTAGAGACGCGAGCCTAGAACACTAACAAAATCACGGCGCGGCACATAAACAAGGGAAAAGCACACTCTGGAATTTTTTTTCGCTCTTTTTTTTTTGCGCTCTTTTTTTTTTGCGCTGCTTTTTTTTTTTGCGAAAAATCACTATAATGGCGAGTGTCTCAAAACTCTTCTTAGCTCAAACTGACAGGATGGGCACGAAATTTTTTTTGACCAAATTTTTTTTTTCGACTGCCCGGACCCAAAAACTGGAAACGGGTCAAAAAAAACTTCCTATAATGGCACCTGTCTCAAAACACTCAAAAACACCTAAAAATAGGATAGCCAGAAAT
>NW_021277614.1:0-3120 GCF_002162155.2 Triticum dicoccoides | reverse complement strand
ACACACACACACACACACATGTATGAATTAATGCTTAATTAGCTTAATTAGTTTTTGCATGTTTAATTAGTTTAATTAGTTTAATTAGTTTAATTAATACTTATTAATGCTTAATAAGTATATACGTATTTTGTATGTTTAATTAGTTTAGATTATTTAGATTATTATTTTTTCACTATTATATATGTATGAATGCATGTTAGATGGATATAATTAGTTTTTAATTAGTATGGAAATTTTTTATATAATGTTGTTTTTCAATTTTTTAATGGATGTATAGAAGTTGTGTTTTCTGTTTTTAGTGTTAGTTGCTTAATTAGTATGAAATAGTATATAGATTTTTGAAATAGTAGAAATGTTAGAAATTTTAGTTAACAAAAACCAATCATTAAAAAAATATTACTTTTTGCGGGCATATAGCTAGTATTTGTTCTCGACGATGCCCGGCCCGCATCCTCGCCGTCGACCTGTCCGCGACGACGTCCAGCCGACCAATGTCCGGGACTGGGCTCCGCCGGGCTGGCACTGGGAGGTGCTGCCTGGAGGGGCGCGCCGCTTGATGAGGAACCCGGCCCCGGGTCCCGTCGTCGACCCTGATCTCGTTTGGTGGCGTTCGCGTGGGTCAGTTTCGGTGCGGAGGGACCCGACCCCGCCGGAGGTGGTACGTTGTCGTCTCAGGGAGGAGGACGAGCACGTCCATCGCTAAATGGTTGCGTTAGAGGGCGGCAGGTTCTCCAATACCTGGCAGTATCTTCGGGGATGTCACTTCAGCTATGATCCTGTGAGGGTTCCTTTTCTTTGGGTGTCCACCGCCCGCGCCGCAGGAACCGCAAGTGTCCTAGATTCTTCTGTAGTATTCGATCTTTAATTAGCTAGCCAGTGATGTACTATTCAATATTATATATTATTCGAGATGATGTATTCGAGATTATATCTATTATTCTAGACGAAGTATTTGAGATTATATCTATTATTTGAGACGATGTAATTTGAATACTAAATTGTTTTATATTTCTTTTGAATTAGTTAAATAAAAGCTATGGCAGACAATACCGACAGAGAGGGAGAACAGACCATGTTCGATATGATACGCGGGCCAGATTATGATCAGAATGAAGAAGATTATGACGGCTCCGAATTTCTAAACAACGCCGGAGAGGGTGATATGATATTCGATCGCGACGACCGAATTGATGAAGTCATGAACTATGATTATAAAGATGACGAAGAACATGTTGATCCTGAAACAACAAAGATCGGCGAGGTATATATCTTTATATAAGCAGGTATCTGGTGATCATCACATGTTTTAAATGACTTGAAGATATATTAACGAATCGATCTTTGTTCTTTCAGCCATCCGGATCGAGCAAATCTTCAGGCAAAAGGACGAAACGAGGCCCGAACAAAAAGTTGAAGGAGGGCGTAAAGTACAATATCGAGGCAGTCAGACCTAATGGCGAACCATTAGCGCCTAAGAAGATTGCGGACAAGTTCGTTCGTCAGTGCGGAGTTCTTGTGAAGGACCAACTCCCGATCTCCCTTCAAGAATGGAGAGAGCCAGCAAAAGACAAAAGACAAAAAGGCAAAGAGGACGCTGCTCCACGTCCAGATGTTACTTTTGTCAATAAGAATCAAAAAGATCTGCTTTGGGATACTCTCATGGAACATTTCATCCTACCAGATCATTTCACAGAAGCAGATGTGTAGAAACTCAAGGACGCTGCTCTTAGGAAGATGGCGGTTGCATTCAAGAACCACAAGAATAGTGAATGGGACAAGTACGTCAAGGGAGGAAGGAAGACTCCAGTATTCGAGAGAACACTAGAGAACCAACATGCTCATTGGGACGATTTCGTGAAATTCAAGGATTCAGAATTAGCTAAGGAACGGTCGAGAATAAACAAGAAGAATGCCGAAAAAAAAGGATAAGTTCCATAAGCTGGGGCCAGGTGGCTATGCGGTGGCAATGCCTAAGTGGGATAAGTCTGAGAAAGAGATGGAGGATGCAGGTGCCACTCCGGTTACTAAGAGCTAGCCCCCCAGGGTCAGGACTTGGTTCTATGCGCATGGGGGGGGGGGGAGTTGGACCCGAAGACAGGCAATGTTTCGACGAGGGCAAGTCTGAAGGGAGGCGACGATGCGATACTTGTTGCAATAGAAGAGGCACGATCGGGGGTGTTCCATCCCAACAGAGAGAACGACGAGCTTACGCGTGCCCTGGGAAATCCTGAACACCCGGGAAGAACACGAGGCAAGGGCGCTATTCCGTGGTATGAGGGGTTTTTAGACTGGAACACCGACTACAGAACCCGTGCGAGAAAGAAGATTGCGGAGGAGAAGAAGAGGAAGATGGAGGAGGAGCAGAGGAAGCGGGACTATGAACGCCTTCAAGGCCTAGAAGCAAGTCAAGCGGAATTGGTAGTCAAATTCCAGCGGCAGCAGGAGCAGATCGACTCACTTACCCAGCAAAGGGGGTCTCAGCAGCTGCAGCAGCTAGCGAATGATCCATCATTGGATAGCACCGCCCCATCCATGCCGAGAAGCAGCGTGGGTTTCGCCCCGGACGACGCAATGCTGGGTAGATACCCCATGGATGACATCACGGAGAACACTAGCTGCGAGCTACGCGTCAAAATGAAGAACATATCCATGAAGGTGGCGGACGCCGTTGCTTTTACAAATCCCCCCCGAGGCAACCATCCATTGCAACCCGATTCCAGCGGGCTATGCTCGTGTCTTGGTTGATGAGGTGGTGGACCCATATTCGGAGCTAGAGCTTGACATTCCTGGAGGTGACGACGAGCGCTTTCTCAGAGACGCCAACCATCGTATCATCCTATGGAAAAAGGATTGCATCATCTTTCGAAGGCCACCGACACCGCGTCAGCCGACTCCTCGTCGAAGTCTGCCACCGAGTCAGCAGTCTCCCGCTCCTACAAGTCCACCAAGTCCGGCAAAGTGTCAGGCCACTCCTCCTCCAAGTCCGGCAAAGTGTCAGGCCACTCCTCCTCCTCCAAGTCCGGCACAGCGTCAGACGTCCGCTCCTCCTCTAAGTCCGGCACAACCTCAGGCCACTCCTCCTCCAAGTCCGGCACAGCTTCAGGCGGCCACTCCTCC
>NW_021277613.1:0-1068 GCF_002162155.2 Triticum dicoccoides | reverse complement strand
GAAGCCACCATAATGGGTGCATGAAGCCTTGGACGAAATATACAAGATGCCACTTCCTAAATTTCGTCCCGAGGCTATTTTAGGTGCTGCGTCACCTTATTATTGGGCCAGGCCCATGTAATTTCGAAATACATAAGTATAGGCTATTTTTAGAGTCCGTATGTGTGGGGAAACAAGAGATAGGGTTGATTTCGGACCCCTCCACCAAGGGCCACGAAATTCCCCCCTCTTCCTCCATATATACAGCCCTTAGGGCATCGTTTAGACTTTGGGGTTTTTTTTAGATTAAAAGTTCGCCATAGCTGCAACTTCGCGTACTTCGTTTGTGTTCAACGACCAGACAAAGGCGTCACAGAACCCCACCTTGATCAATAAAGCTTTCATCTTATATTCGCAATATCCAGATTGCAATCTTAGTTTCTTGCTTGTTCTTCGGTTGCTCGCAGGAAACAGACCCTCGTGGTCAGGTTGATCGTGCTCCGGCGTGGTCAATAACCTCTCGGAGTTGGTTTAGCGATTGCTAAGGCGCGACGTCCTCGCACGTTCGTAGTCGGATCGTCAATGTCGACTTCCACCAAAGCGAAATCCACCATCTCATCGAAAGACGGGACACCTTTGCCTCTATCAAGTGGTATCAGATTTCCAGGTTGCTCGGTGAGATTTTACAGTTTTTCGTAGTTTAGATCGAGTCTGTTCTTCATACCTATAGTCCACGAAAAAGCCACAAAAAAAATTAGGGTTAGTTCATCATATCCGAACCAATCTGAGCCTTGCATAATCTTTTTAGGGTTTTGCTTTGTTGAATTTGCGGTTGCATCATCGTGTCTAGTTGCTGGTCTTAGAGTCTAGTCTTTTGGAGTTTCGAGTTCTGGTCATAAGTTGTCACGCCGCCGCCGCACCATCATCATCGCCCCTGCCATCTACCACCACCGCACCGAATCCGTATCCATATACCACCACCAATCCGTGTCCATATACCACCACCGATCCATATCCATATACTACCACCGCTACCACCACCGCTGCCATATACCACCACCATATATCCACCACCAATCCGAGTTCTTG
>NW_021277612.1:0-1231 GCF_002162155.2 Triticum dicoccoides | reverse complement strand
TTTCCAAATAACCCTATATGCTTTCCAGAAATTCTACGTCATTTCTGATCATTAATATGTCAACAACATATACTCATCAGAAATTCTATAGTGCTCCCACTCACTTCTTTGGAAATACAAGTTTCTCATAAACTTTGTATACACCCAAAATCTTTGATCATCATCAAAGCATACATTCCAACTCCGAGATGCTCACTCCAGTCCTCAGAAGGATTGCTGGAGCTTTGCATACTTATTAGCATATTTCAGGATAGACAAAACCTTCCGGTTGTATCACATACAACCTTTCCTCAAGAATCGTCGAGGAAACAATGTTTTGACATCCCATCTGCAAGATTTCATAAATAATGCAGTAATTGCTAATATAATTCCAACAGACTCTTAGCATCGCTACGAGTGAGAAAGTCTCATCGTAGTCAACTCCTTGAACTTGTCGAAAAACATCTTAACGACAAGTCGAGCTTTCTTAATGGTGACACTTACCATCATTGTCTGTCTTCCTTTCAAAATCCATCTGCACTCAACAGCCTTACGACCATCGAGTTGTTCTGCCAAAGTCTACACTTTGTTTTCATACATGGATCCTATCTCGGATTTTATGGTTTCTAACCATTTGTCGGAATTTGGGCCCACCATCGCTTCTCCATAGCTCGTAGGTTCATTGTTGTCTAGCAACATGACCTTCAAGACAGGATTACTGTACCACTCTGAAGTAGTACGTATCCTTGTCACCCTACGAGGTTCGGTAGTGACTTGATCCGAAACTTCATGATCACTATCATAAGCTTCCACTTTAATTGGTGTAGGTGCCACAGGAACAACTTCCTGTGCCCTGCTACACACTTGTTGAAGTGACGGTTCAATAACCTCATCAAGTCTCCACCATCCTCCCACTCAATTCTTTCGAGAGAAACTTTTCCTCGAGAAAGGACCCGATTCTAGAAACAATCCCTTATTGCTTTCGAATCTGAGACAGGAGGTATACCCAACTGTTTTGGGTGTCCTATGAAGATGCATTTATCCGCTTTGGGTTCGAGCTTATCAGCCTGAAACTTTTTCACATAAGCGTCGCAGCCCCAAACTTTTAAGAAATGACAGCTTAGGTTTCTCTAAACCATAGTTCATACGGTGTCATCTCATCGGAATTACGTGGTGCCCTATTTAAAGTGAATGTGGTTGTCTCTAATGCCTAACCCATGAACGATAGTGGTAATTCGATAAGAGACATCAT
>NW_021277611.1:0-619 GCF_002162155.2 Triticum dicoccoides | reverse complement strand
CCAGTCCACCGGCCGCCGCCGCCGACCCCCCGCACCCTCGATTCCCCTACTCAACCGCCGCCGCCGACCCCCCGCACCCCGCGCACCGTCTTATAAAAAAAATTAGTATCAAACAGCTTTTTAAATGCTACTGTCTTATAAAAAAAATATTACTGTTATTATTTAAACAAGTTTGAACATATTTAAACATAAATAAGTATCAAACGGCTTTTTAAATGCTAAAAAAATTTGTGGAGCCTGGGAGTCGAACCCAGGACCTCCTGGTGTGAGAACTGGCTGCTGACCAGTCGAGCTAGTAGAGTGGGCTTGACATAGATAGGTTCTGGTACTACATAACCTTTCGGCTCGAGTTGAAATAAAAAAAATACTAATGGCGCACCACGGTGAGGTGCGCCATTAGTATGGACATGCTAATGGCGCACCACGGTGAGGTGCGCCATTAGTATTGTGGCCCCCCTTCGCCCGATCCCCCCTTCGCCCGATCCCCCTCGCCAGTTCTCTCCCTCTCGATCCACCGCCGCCGCCGCCGCTGCCCTCGCCCTCGCCCTCGCCCTCGCCCTCTCCCTCCCTCGCCCTCTCCTCGCCGCCCGGACGCCGCCTGGACGCCGCGCCGACGCCG
>NW_021277610.1:0-1304 GCF_002162155.2 Triticum dicoccoides | reverse complement strand
TGTCACTCAAGCAACCCACTATAAGCGAATCATAAACGTATTGCAACACCCTACAGCGGGAATCCCTCACGCTTGCGCGACACGGAGGGCACCATAGGACATCACCAAAATAAAACATACAACTCGTACTAATCTAGATCATCAATCAACCCAAAGACAAAGGATATCTACTCAAAACATCATAGGATGGCAACACATCATTGGATCATAATATGTGGCATAAAGCACCATGTTCAAGTAGGGATTACAGCGGGGTGCGGGAGAGTGGACCGCGTAAAAGAGATGAGGATGGTGATGTTGATGAAGACGATCACCGCGGCGATGATTCCCCTCCCGATGGCACTCCGATGCCACTGAGAGAGAGGAGGAGAGGTTCTCCCCTTTTGCTTCCTCCTCCATGGCCTCCCTCCTAGATGGGGAGAGGTTCTCCCTCTGGTCCTTGGCCTTCATTGTGATGATGGCCCCTCTGGGATCCTCCTCCATGGCCTCCGGTGATGATGGCCCCCTCCGGCAGTGTGCCAGAGAGGGCCTAGATTGATTTCTCGTGGTTACAGAGGCTTGCGGCGGCGGAACTTCCGATCTAGGTTATTTTCTGGAGGTTTCTGTATTTATAGGAATTTTTGGCGTCGGTCTCACGTCCAGGGGGTCTCCGAGTCGTCCACGAGATAGGAGGGCGAGTCTGGGGGGGTAGGGCGCGCCCTCCATCCTCGTGGATGGCTCGAGACTCTTCTGGACCAACTCTTTTACTCCGGGGGCTTCTTTTGGTTCATAAAAAATCATCAAAAATTGGCACGTCAATTGGACTCCGTTTGGTATTCCTTTTCTGTAAAACTCAAAAACAAGGAAAAACAGAAACTGGCACTGGGCTCTAGGTTAATAGGTTAGTCCCAAAAATCATATAAAATAGCATATAAATGTTGGAAATATGCCCTAGAGGCAATAATAAAAGTATTATTATTATATTTCCTTGTTCATGATAATTGTCTTTTATTCATGCTATAACTGTATTATCCGGAAATCGTAATACACGTGTGAATACATAGACCATAATATGTCCCTAGTGAGCCTCTAGTTGACTAGCTCGTTGTGATCAACAGATAGTCATGGTTTCCTGGCTATGGACATTGGATGTCGTTGATAACGGGATCACATCATTAGGAGAATGATGTGATGGACAAGACCCAATCCTAAGACTAGCACAAAAGATCGTGTAGTTCATTTGCTAGAGCTTTGCCAATGTCAAGTATCTCTTCCTTTGACCATGAGATCGTGTAACTCCTGGATACCGTAGGAGTGCTTTGGGT
>NW_021277609.1:0-1279 GCF_002162155.2 Triticum dicoccoides | reverse complement strand
TGAACTCTCGATGGGCATCAACCAAGTAATGCACCACATGGCATACTGTCGTAGCAAATATCCAAGTTCTGTAGGCCGGTGGGACAACCTGATTTGTGCGAGGAACTGAAGATGGACCAAACAAACAACAAGTATAAGAAGGTATTAAGGCAAGGGAGTGACATGGAGTTCAGTTGAGATCTGTACCATTGTGGTAGTGGTGGCTGGTGGTAAAAAGAGGAGATGCTATGGATGATAGGCAGTAGCACCAAGATCTGAATCAACCCAGCTAGAATTTTCAGTGTGTAGTTGTGTGCAAACCTTGACAAATGATGTCCAGCTAGGCTTTGTTTGGCTGCACCTGTGCAGAGTTGTGGGCAATCTGCCTAGTCATTCTTCCCCTCCTCGTCCATGTACTCTCCTTCCGGCTCTTTCCTCGACACAAAGAGGGTGAATCTCATACAAATAACCAATGCAGCCAATGGTACAGTGATTACGCGTAGTTTGAAGAGGCTGTTACTGGCGTCCTCAACGATCCCCTTGACCCCCCGCCACAGTCGTTGCTCAGCAGCGCCGAGCCCAGCCGGTCGATCCGAGGCCTCTGGCCAGGAACAACGTGTGCTCCTGCGAGATGTGCTACCCTTGCCGGCAACCGCACGCTGCCGCCTCAATAGGAGCACGCCGCCCTACCTGCCTCCCTCACCCTGCACCCCTTCTCCTTCTCATTTCTTCCTCTCTCCCTCACGCCCTGTCTCTCTCTTTCTCTGGATGAGTAGGGCATCAGCTGCCACCATCTAGCAAGCTGCCGCACCAGCCACCAGATCCGTCGATGCCGCGCCTGAATCCGTCAGTTTTCGCGCCGCCGCCGCGGCTCTTACCACCCGCCGGCCCGTTCCGGCGAACTCCAGCGCCGCCTGCCCGTTTCGACGGAGTTGGCCGGGTGATGAAGAGCGGTGCGGCAAAGGAGGAGGAGAGAGAGGAGTTGGGGGAAGGTGTGGCGTCGGCGTTGAGTGTTCCCGGTGGTGGAAAGCCGCAGGGTGGTGGCGGCGCACGGCGGAGGAGCGGTGGCCGGCGGGGGCGTCACGCGGCGGAGGGCTGGCAGGGGCGGCGCGTGGCGGAGGGGCGGTGGCCGGCGGGGGCGGCGCGTGGCGTGGCGTGGAAGGGTGTGGCGGCGCCTGGAGGTGGAGATGCGGGAGATAAGGTCGTCGTGCTTTTTTTTTCTTTTCCCTCGGCCTGTACCGGTTCGGGTTGACTTACATGAGGAGTGCGGGTCGAATTACATAAAAATGCAAGGACTTTT
>NW_021277608.1:0-661 GCF_002162155.2 Triticum dicoccoides | reverse complement strand
CTTCAAATGGGATCAATTTTTTTCATAGCCTTGTACCATCATGACAAGCAAGCATGCCAAGTTTCCTGGCTTTTCGACATTCCATGAATTTTCTAGGATTTTTCCGGCCGTGAAACCATAAAACACTCCCCGGACGTGACGCGGTGTGTATATGTTGTCGGAAGTCCATGAAATTTTGTGTGCGGTCCTAGGGTGGACATGCCCACCCTCTTGCAAAATTTGGGATCATTCTGAGGATGACCCAAAAATGACCTTGTTCTGCGCATGCCGTTCGGGTGGGAGCGAAGGCCCCGCCCCGAAGGACGAGTTTTTTCGACATCCTTCAAATGGACCCAATTTTTTCATAGCCTTGTACCATCTTTACAAGCAAGCATGCCTAGTTTCATGGCTTTTGACGCTCCATGAGTTTTCTATGGTTTTCCCGGCCGTGAAACCGTAAAACACTCCCGGGACGTTATGCAACGTGTGTATGTTCTCGGATGTCCATGAGATTTTGTGTGGGATCCTAGGATGGGCATGCCCACCGTCTTGCAAAATTTGGGGTCATTATGAAGATGACCCAAAGATGAAATTGTTGTGCGCACGTCGTTCGGGTAGGAGCGAAGACCCCGTCCCGAAGGACATTTTTTTCGACATCCTTCAAATGGACCCATTTTTTTCA
>NW_021277607.1:0-1068 GCF_002162155.2 Triticum dicoccoides | reverse complement strand
GTTTGTAGTCGGATCGTCAAAGTCGTCTCCACCAAATCGATAGTTGCCATCTCATCGAAAGATCGGGACACCCCCGCCTCTATCAAGTGGTATCAGTTTTCAGGTTGCTCGGTGAGAATTTCCAGTTTTCCTAGATTAGATTTATTTTCTTACCTATTGTCCAAGAAAAAGCCACAAAAAAGAGTTAGATCTATTCATCCTTGGTCCAAGCCAGTCTGAGCCTCTGCAATTTTCTTTTCATTGCTTGCATAGTTGAATTATCGGTTGCATCGTCGTGTCGAGTTGCTGGTCTTAGTGTCTAGTTCGTTTAGAGTTTCGAGTTCTGTTCACATTAGTCACGCCACCGCTGCATCATTATCTCTTCCGCTGTCCACCACCCATCCATCAATTTCCACCATGTGCTACCCACCATTCATTGTCATAATAATAGTTGAGATCATTCACATCTTCACTTGATCCAATCTGCATCTTATCTAGTTTGTTTTGGAAAGAGGGAGAAAAAAAAGAGAAAAAAAACGAGAGAAAAAAAAAGGAGAAAAAAAAGTCAGAAAAAGAAGGAGAGAAAGAAAAAAAAGTGTGAGGAAAAAAAAGAGAGAAGAAAAAAAAACAAAAAAATCGGCACAAACTTTTTCAGAGGAAAGTTGGAGACAAAGTTGTTGATATATCCTGCTTGGCTGTTGTTTCACCTCATTATCTTTACTGCCGTTGTGATCTTCACTTATATCTTGCTGTCCAGAGCTACTTAGTATCCTTCATTGATGCTAGTTGTGCTACGACGTGACCTCATTAGTGTTCTAGGCTCGCGTCTCTAGTTCGGTCTAGCCTAGGACCAGCACAGTACCGTCGTTGAGCGTTTATTCAACATTGCATCTTTGAATTGATTATTGCTAATCTTTTGCTACCATATATAGCCAACCCAGCTCCACATATTTCTACACCGTGTATACGTACGCTCCCCTGGCAATCGCTTTACTCAATATTCGAAGTTACTTGACACCGCTGGTTGCCGATCACCGCCTGCTGCATGGTAAGAACTTGTAAGACATTGATATTTGCTTTACTGTGAGC
>NW_021277606.1:0-820 GCF_002162155.2 Triticum dicoccoides | reverse complement strand
GCTAATGCAACTAGCAACAGATTAAATGAAGTTGGTTTGAATACAAAATTCAAATTCAAACTCCATATGTGATTATTCAAATGCCATTTAATTGATTTGTGCTAAACAGCAGCTATAAGTTGTTCTAACATGCATGAAAATGGTACAGATGGATTCCTTGAATTTTTCTGATAATTTTTCATATATAAATTATTTAATTTGGAGTTACGGTTAATTTTCTATGATTTTTAGAAGTTTATATAATTTTCTGGAATTTCCTGAATTATAATAAATCCAGAAAATGGTTTATTGCGTCAGCCCCACGTCACAGTGACGTCAGCAGGGTCAACTGGGCTGGCTCGGTCAAACCTGACGTGTGGGGTCCACACGTCAGTGACACAGGAGCTAATCCCGGTCAAACCCAGCGCTGACTGGGGTTTGACCAAAGGTGGGGCCCGCTGTCAGTGGCCTAGGGGGTTGGTTAGTGTGGGGGGGGTTAGCCGCTAATGATGCCCACGTCATCATCGCCGGACTTACGCCGGCGGCGACCAAAATGGCGGCGGCAACGCGCCGGACTTGCGCTAAAGGCGACGGAGGCGGCGGCTGAGGGCACCGGGGCGTAGCCCGGGCTCTCCCGCATCTGATGGGGTAGGTGGGAGGCTGCGGGAACGCCGGGGCTCGTCGGAACGGAGCTCGCGGCGGCGCCGGAGTTCGGGTGGTAACGGGCGCGAGGCCCTGGTGGGGTTTTGGACAAGCTGTGCTGCGCATGGGCTTCCTGTGAGCCCCACGAGCTCAAAGCCGTGCTCGGACGCGACCGAAACAAGCCATGGCCGCGACGGCA
>NW_021277605.1:0-1087 GCF_002162155.2 Triticum dicoccoides | reverse complement strand
TTACATCAGATCCTACATACATGCATATTATCAAGAAGGGTTGGTGGAGTTATTGCAGCAAGCCAGCTTTGACTCTTGGCTAGACTATCCTACGATACTTCAACTTGAAATGGTTTTGCGCACACGAGTCCACTACTCACCACTTCAATACACTACCGAGGATCCACCTCCGTCTTCCTACGGAAGAGCCATCCTCGGCACTCACACTTATCTTGAGAATTTTAGCAGTTTCCATTTACTTGTCTATGAACTGTATAGGCAACCAAGTAGTCCTTTACCGCGGACGCGGCTATTCGAATAGATCATGTTAACCCTGCAGGGGTGTACTTCTTCATACACGCTCTCACCACTTACCGTCGTTTACACGACATGTACTCGGCAACCTTCAAGCGGAAGCCCAACGTGGGTGTCGGCCACGACCTACCTAACCACCTAAGCCTCCAGTCCAGGTTTATCGCCTATCCAGGTTCCATCCGTAGGGAGTCCGGCCGAGGTTTCCCATACGGCCCCGAATGATGTGAACAGGGTTCCCGAGATACCTAACGGGTATTCGGTACACCGTGCCACGTACCTACCGCATCACAGCCCACCCCTACGGTCAGCGCTGTCCACGGCCTCCAGTAGGCTACAAACACCAGAAACTACTTGCAACTCCTGGACGGAGAACTAGGGTAAATAAGAAGCCGAGAGGGTCCATTGGTTTCGGGCCCAATGCATGGTAGTAGCTGATTCTTAAATCACACATACAGATCTCAGTGCTTAAGGTCGGCTTCAATGAAACAACCCACCATGTACTCCTACATGGCCTCTCATCGATACCTTTACCAAATCGTGTTCACCACACCACTCTCATTACCGACATAAACATTTCACTCTAGCCCATCACCCAGATGAACCAGACCTGACACGACTCTAAGCATAGCAGGCATAGCAAGGTAGGAACAACACATACATATGGCTCAATCAACTCCTACACATGCTAGTGGGTTTCATCTAGTTACTGTGGCAATGACAGGTCATGCAGAGGAAATGGGTTCAACTACCGTAGCACACAACAGTTTGAAACGCGTTGTCTTAATGCAGTAAA
>NW_021277604.1:0-1427 GCF_002162155.2 Triticum dicoccoides | reverse complement strand
TCGTGTCTAGTTGCTGGTCTTAGCGTTAGTCTTTTAGAGTTTCGAGTTCTGGTCATAAGTTGTCACGCCGCCACCGCACCATCATCATCGCCCCTGTCACCTACCACCACCGCTCAGAATCCGTATCCATATACCACCACCAATCCGTATCCATATACCACCACCGATCCATATCCATATATTACCACCGCTGCCATATACCACCTCCGCTGCCATATACCACCACCATATATCCACCACCAATCCGAGTTCCTTGCATATTAGGTGTGTTTTTGAGATCCATCTAGTTTTCGATTCGTGTTTCCTTGCCGGAGTAGGTTTCAGGGAAAAAAAAATTCGGAAACCACCCTCCGTTTAGGCCCAAAAATTTTCGAAAACGCATTTTTCGAAAAAATTTCTGGCTATCCTATTTTTAGGTGTTTCTGAGTGTTTTGAGACAGGTGCCATTATAGGAAGTTTTTTTTGACCCGTTTCCAGTTTTTGGGTCCGGGCAGTCGAAAAAACGAAAAAAAAAATTTGGTCGAAAAAATTTCGTGCCCATCCTGTCAGTTTGACCTAGGAAGAGTTTTGAGACACTCGCCATTATAGTGATTTCTCGCAAAAAAAAAGCAGCGCAAAAAAAAAGAGCGAATTTTTTTTTCCAGAGTGTGCTTTTCCCTTGTTTACGTGCCGCGCCGTGATTTTGTTGGTGCTCTAGGCTCGCGTCTCTAGCACAGTCTAGCCTAGGACCAGCACAGTACCGTCGTTGAGCATTTATTCAACTTTGCATCTCTGAATTGATTATTGCTGACCCTTTTTGCTACCATACTATAAGCCTTCCCAGCTCCACATACATCTACGTCGTGTGTTTGACTCTCCCTGGTAATCGCTCTATCCAAGCTTTGAGAGTTTTTGACTACAACAGTTGCCGATCACCGCCTGCTGCTCGGTAAGAACTGGTAAGAATTTGAGATTTGCTTGACGGATTTGTGATACACCACCACCACTTCTTAGTAGTCTGTAGGATCATATTCTTGTGTGTTTCTATTGCTGCTAACCATGCCAGGATCACAAGCCGATGAGATTGACTGGGAGAACTTATCGAACAAGGAGCTTCATGATAAGTTTCAGCAAATGATGAGTGGACAGGTGCAAGATGTGCTAAACAGATTTGACGAGGCCATGGAGAAGATAGATGGCATGGAGAAGACGTTCGAAACAAAGCTCGATAACAGATTTAATGAACTGCTTGCGCGTCTTCCACCACCGGCTGCACCTGTCGCACCTCTGCAACAACAACAACTACGCCCCCTTCCGAATCAGTATGGACGAGCACAGCATGTTCCTATTGAGCCAGGACAAAATTCTGGTGCCGCTGCTACTGCTGTTGGTGCTTCTTTGGCTCCTGCTACTGCTCCTGCTGGTACCCAGGAGGATGATGAGTATGC
>NW_021277603.1:0-1417 GCF_002162155.2 Triticum dicoccoides | reverse complement strand
AATGTTGAAGCTGATAATATATTCACATTACAAATATCTAAACAAGATAGAAGTCAAAGTTCAACCAAGCTGATTGATTAATATCTGAAGATGAAAACCTGGTACATTATTCAAACCAATCAAAATCTGTTTCATACCATCGAATCTGAAACTGAAATTCCTCCACAGGCAGACATACAATTTTCAGCACCAGGAGCACTGCAAATGTCTGTCGTCACCCGTTTCTCATAGGACCATCACATTTTCAACATACGCACCTCCTCCAGCATGAAAGCCTCACCTGTTGCTGCTGCTGCTGCTGCTTAACCATCTTAAGCCGTGCAAACCGAATAACCAATTGAAACAGACGACATGCCTTGTATCAACATCCACCCCTCTGCTAGAGATTGTGTACTTTTGCGGGACAGCGACGCTTCCAAATGTGTCGACATTGCTATATGAGTGTCTGGGGCCGGCTGAATCTTTTAATTAGTGGTAGGGATGCACAGCTTTGGGTTTCAATTTTGAATACAACTTTGGATTGAGGTGATTCGAATATCAAAATCATTCGCCTTGACGAGATGAAGATTTTTCATGGAGAACACTTCTCCTTCTTACAAAAAGGGCTTCCCCCGCTTTATATATAAAGCACCATCATCGAACAAGTTGAAACCGGCCGATACAAACACACCCACACACACGCAAACACACCCAAGGCTGGATACAAGGACGCTGAAAACGGCAACACCACCCCAACAAACACCTAGTAAACACCAGATGGAACACTAAGCACTACTACGGAGTCGTCAGGGTCCTCAACCGTGGGAGAGCCACCGCGAAGAGGAGAAGCCGTGTGTGACGCTCAATGGGCTCCAAGGCAGTGCCTTCAGCAAGGGAACGACACCGTAGCATCGCCACCGCCCAATCAAAGGATTAGGGTTTCCCCTGGAGCACCGACAACAGATGAGATGTCGCGACGGCGCCTTCAAGAAGGGGACGACGCCAGAACGCTGCCGCCACCGGCCTAATAAGACAGAGCGGGTTTTCACCCCGGCCAACACTCATCGTCATCGAATTGGGTTACGGGCCACCGCAACGCCACCACTGAACAACACGACTTGGTCAACATGCCGCCCACACGGCCATGGTGACCGGACAACCCCCTAGCCGCGTGCTCCGCCCATGAGCTCCCCGGCTACCACCAACCGGGCCGCCGCCACGGCATCCGAGCCCCACCCCCATCCAGGATACACCTAACGGACGCGGCCGACCGGAACGGAGCAAAAGACCACCCTTCCACCCCAAAGTCGACACCTTGGCAGGGTTGGTGTCCTCGGCGGCCAAATCTGGGCCAGGGGAACTCCGGCAGCCACCCGAAGCAGCCGCCAGATGCCATGGAGGGGGCACCCTGCCCCCTTCCCGAAGTCCCCTGCCACCT
>NW_021277602.1:0-1317 GCF_002162155.2 Triticum dicoccoides | reverse complement strand
ATGCGCGTGGGAAATGGTTCCAAAGTCGATGTGATCGCGGTCGGCACGCTACCTCTACATCTACCATCGGGATTAGTATTAGACCTAAATAATTGTTATTTGGTGCCAGCGTTGAGCATGAACATTATATCTGGATCTTGTTTGATGCGAGACGGTTATTCATTTAAATCAGAGAATAATGGTTGTTCTATTTATATGAGTAATATCTTTTATGGTCATGCACCCTTAAAGAGTGGTCTATTTTTGATGAATCTCGATAGTAGTGATACACATATTCATAATGTAGAAACCAAAAGATGCAGAGTTGATAATGATAGTGCAACTTATTTGTGGCACTGCCGTTTAGGTCATATCAGTGTAAAACGCATGAAGAAACTCCATACTAATGGACTTTCGGAACCCGTGCCTCATGGGCAAGATGACTAAAACACCGTTCTCCGGTACTATGGAGAGAGCAACAGATTTGTTGGAAATCATACATACAGATGTATGTGGTCCAATGAATGTTGAAGCTCGTGGCGGATATCGTTATTTTCTCACCTTCACAGATGATTTAAGCAGATATGGGTATATCTACTTAATGAAACATAAGTATGAAACATTTGAAAAGTTCAAAGAATTTCAGAGTGAAGATGAAAATCATCGTAACAAGAAAATGAAGTTTCTACGATCTGATCGTGGAGGAGAATATTTGAGTTACGAGTTTGGTCTACATTTGAAACAATGCGGAATAGTTTCGCAACTCACGCCACCCGGAACACCACAGCGTAATGGTGTGTCCGAACGTCGTAATCGTACTTAACTTGATATGGTACGATCTATGATGTCTCTTACAGATTTACCGCTATCGTTTTGGGGTTATGCTCTAGAGACAACCGCATTCACGTTAAATAGGGCACCATCAAAATCCGTTGAGACGACGCCTTATGAATTGTGGTTTGGCAAGAAACCAAAGTTGTCGTTTCTAAAAGTTTGGGGCTGCGATGCTTATGTGAAGAAACTTCAACCTGATAAGCTCAAACCCAAATTAGAGAAATGTGTCTTCATAGGATACCCAAAAGAGACTGTTGGGTACACCTTCTATCACAGATCCGAAGGCAAGACATTTGTCGCTAAGAATGGATCCTTTCTAGAGAAAGGAGTTTCTCTCGAAAGAAGTGAGTGGGAGTAAAGTAGAACTTGATGAGGTAACTATACCTGCTCCCTTATTGGAAAGTAGTACATCACAGAAATAGGTTTTTGTGACACCTACACCAATTAGTGAGGAAGCCAATGATAATGATCATGAAACTTTAGAACAAGTTACTACTGAACCTC
>NW_021277601.1:0-1207 GCF_002162155.2 Triticum dicoccoides | reverse complement strand
GACTTGGAGTTGTACCTTGACCTTATGACAACTAGAACCGGATACTTAATAAAACACACCCTTCCAAGGGCCAGATACAACCCGGTGATCGCTCTCTAACAGGGTGACGAGGGGAGGATCGCCGGGTAGGATTATGCTATGCGATGCTACTTGGAGATGCTACTTGGAGGACTACAATCTACTCTCTTCTATATGCTGCAAGACGAAGGTGACCAGAAGCGTAGTCTTCGACAGGATTAGTTATCCCCCTCTTATTCTGGCATTCTGCAGTTCAGTCCACTGATATGGCCTCCTTACACATATACCCATGCATATGTAGTGTAGTTCCTTGCTTGCGAGTACTTTGGATGAGTACTCACGGTTGCTTTCTCCCCCCTTTTTCCCCCTTTCCTTCTTTCTGGTTGTCGCAACCAGATGCTGGAGTCCAGGAGCCAGACGCTACCGTCGACGACGACCCCTATTACACCGGAGGTGCCTACTACTATGTGCTGCCCGCTGACGACGACCTGGAGTAGTTAGGAGGATCCCAGGCAGGAGGCCTGCGCCTCTTTCGATCTGTATCCCAGTTTGTGCTGGCCTTCTTAAGGCAAACTTGTTTAACTTATGTCTGTACTCAGATATTGTTGCTTCCGCTGACTCGTCTATGATCGAGCACTTGTATTCGAGCCCTCGAGGCCCCTGGCTTGTATTATGATGCTTGTATGACTTAATTATGTTTTAGAGTTGTGTTGTGATATCTTCCCGTGAGTCCCTGATCTTGATCGTACACATTTGCGTGCATGATTAGTGTACGGTCAAATCGGGGGCGTCACAAGTTGGTATCAGAGCCGACTGCCTGTAGGAATCCCCCTTCCAACTCCTTGGCCGAAGTCGAGTCTAAACTTTACAAAACTTTTACTAACATGGCTGTGTGCCTTACGGGCCCACGTCGCCATTGGGTGGTACTAGGATCTTTTACTCCTCAACCTTTACTCTGGGACTCTGAACTCTTTTCTACTCGGGTTAAACGAATTTACTAACTCCGACATTAGGATCCCGTTACCACACTCACCCCAAAGTTGGATAAGCCATAGATATTCTGTAGGATAGCATTTTGATTAGTGCCCATGTTGTCATCTGACTCCATTGAAACATCTTTGTTTTCAGATGGAACCCGCGAGGCAGGTCGTGCGACACACTGCGGCCATTGGTGCCTCAGGATCACCTG
>NW_021277600.1:0-1764 GCF_002162155.2 Triticum dicoccoides | reverse complement strand
TGGTAGCAAGTTGTGTTGCCGGACCCTTGACACGGATGTTGGTAAAACCTTGATGAATATGGAAATGCTCAAGTTCTTGAGAGCACGCACAAGCGTTACGTGTTATCATCGGCTCTAACTGGGATTACTCTCAGTTTCCTCGGCAATGCTATGACCTCTTCAAACAGTGAATTCACTCCCTATTGTTGGGTTCTTCCCCAGTTACCAGAATCATTCCTAGCATTTGCATTTTGTTCCTAGCTTGCACCGCCAATGTGCCATTCTACCATGGGTCTCTTCCATTTCCGGTGATAAGCAAATTCATCCATTACGTTGTCTTCAACAAGGTAATCCACATCATCCAAGTCCGAGTATGCCATTCTATCGACCCCCTCCAAACGATCGCTCGAGAATTGCCTTAGGCTGGTTTAAAGAGTTTCAATGATCTCTGAATCAAAAGTAATTCTTTTTGCCACTTAAGGGGATATCTCTACGAGTCACCTTCCCTAAAGTGTATCGTTATGGTATCATGGCAACTCAACTCCTCGCTACGTTGACAATCGTTTACCACCTTCTTAGGTATGAAATTGTTGTCTACCTAGTGAACCTTCGTCATCCGTTTCTTCCACCCCTATTGATGTGTATCTCGTGTCTCAACCCGAAAGATGGTTCTATGTCTCATTCCGTAAGTTAATCTTGAGTTGTTCGATCTTCGAGGAGATCGACCCTTCTAGAGTCTCCTTCTTCCCCCCCCCTGTCATGTTGACAGGATTTCTCAGAGCAAGACGACAAGACAAAGATAGTGTTCAAATCAACGTTCATTTGAAGTGCACCCTGGATCGTGAACATTATACTAGTTGCGTTTCCCCTTCACCTTACCCTACGCTTGAATCTCGAGACGAGATTCTTGTTTAGTGGGGGTGAGTTGTCACATCCCTAGCTTCTGGTAATGCACTAGGCTAGACCTCTTTCTGCATCATGTTTAAATTCAAATGAAATTAGAATTGAGGAATTTTCAAAGCCTCAGAAACCTCTAAAAATAACCAACAATTAAATCTTCTCAAATGTGTCCAAGAAAATGTTCCTGTTATTCTCTGGAAATATTGGCAAGAGGTAAAATCCAAACCAATATTTTTGGTGTCTCAGAAACATTTAATTTGGGCATTTGAATTAAATGATGAATTATTTGAATTGGATTTATATCTACTATTAAATAAATATAGGTCCAATAATTCTGAAATATTTTGTGGAGCATTGTTTTAATTCTTTTAGCTCCTAAAAATATTGTCAGAAGCAAAATAAATTGAATTGGTTTCAAAACCAAATTCAAAACAAACCTGCAAAATAGAAAACAGAATTAAAAAAAAGAAAGAGAGAGGGAGGGAGTTTTACCTGGCCACCTACCCGTGCAGCCCAACAGGACCGGCCCAGCGCGGCCCAGCCCACCTCCTTCCCCCCCCCCTTTGTCCTCTTCTTCCTCTGCCAGTAGGCAGAGGCGAGGCGTGGCGCGCGCCCGAAGAGCGCCGGCCACCTCCTGCTTCGCCGTGGCAGCCTCCCCGACTCCCTCGCGACGCCACGGAGACGCCTCGACCCCCTCGACCGCCTCTCTTTTCCCCTGGACCCCGTTCCCTCCTCTGCTCTCTCCCTGCACGCGCCCGAGCGGAGCTCGTCGTCGCCGTCGCCGTTCGCCGTAGCCACCGTGCTCCTCACTGCCACCCGAAGTACCCAGGAGATCCGCCCCGACCACCTCTTCCTCCTCGCCGAGAAGCGCACCGCGGGAGCCCC
>NW_021277599.1:0-895 GCF_002162155.2 Triticum dicoccoides | reverse complement strand
GATGTCTTGCTTCAGATTACCTCGAGGCCTTTGTGGAAGCATTACGTCACTCATTCGTCAATTTTGGTGGGGGAGCAAGAGAGGCAAGAGGAAACCATGTTGGGTAGCTTGGGATTTGATGACCCGACCGAAAAGTTTGGGAGGACTTGGCTTTCGGGATATAGAAATCTTCAACTTGGCACTTTTGTCTCGGCAAATTTGGAGATTATTGAATGATCCCTCCTCTCTTAGTGCACAAATCCTTAAAGCATCATATTTTCCACAATGTACAGTCCTTGAAGCTCAACTAGGTCCACATCCTTCTCAGGTGTGGCGATCTATACTTGATGGGAGAGATATTATCACCCAAGGAGCTATCCGGCGTATTGGTGATGGAACTACCACGAACATATGGCAACATAGTTGGATCCCAAGGGACGGAATGATGAAGCCGGTGGCCTCCTTAGTTGCTGACCCACCGTAACTGGTTTCTGATCTGATCCACCACACTAGAGCTGCGTGGCGAGAGGACTTGCTTAGACAGGTGTTCATACCCATTGATGTGGAGGCGATCTTGCAAATACCGCTCTGTACACGGCGTGTGGACGATTTCTGGGCATGGAATGATGATCCAAGGGGGCGTTTTTTTGTACGGTCAGCTTATAAGATGATTGTCAAGATCAAGATTGGGCGCGAGGCATGGCTGGAGGAAAGGGAGGATCCTTCCAACTCTGAACATGAGATGAGGGGGTGGAACTCGCTATGGAACATGTCAGTGCCACCGAAACTGCGCTTTTTCACTTGGCGATTGGCGCAACACTCACTCCCTACGGGAGATGTCCTAAACCATCGTCATATGGCCACTACGAGTGCTTGCTCCCTATGCGGAGGGCAGGATAGCTGGCGGCATTCTTTG
>NW_021277598.1:0-1308 GCF_002162155.2 Triticum dicoccoides | reverse complement strand
AAGTAAAGTAGTTTACATGGCGTTCTTCAATGACACGCATGTCATACAATAAATAAAGACAACTCCTATGGCTCCTGCCGGTTGTCATACTCATCGACATGCAAGTCGTGAATCCTATTACAAGAACATGATCAATCTCATACATCACATATATCATTCATCACATCCTTTTGGCCATATCACATCACATAGCATACCCTGCAAAAACAAGTTAGACGTCCTCTAATTGTTGTTTGCATGTTTTACGTGGCTGCTATGGGTTTCTAGCAAGAACGTTTCTTACCTACGCATGAACCACAACGTGATATGCCAATTGCTATTTACCCTTCATAAGGACCCTTTTCATCGAATCCGATCCGACTAAAGTGGGAGAGACAAACACCCGCCAGCCACCTTATGCAACTAGTGCATGTTTGTCGGTGGAACCGGTCTCACGTAAGCGTACGTGTAAGGTTGGTCCGGGCCGCTTCATCCCACAATGCCGCCGAATCAAGATAAGACTAGTAACAGCAAGCATATTGAACAATATCGACGCCCACAACTACTTTGTGGTCTACTCGTGCAAAGAATCTACGCAATAGACCTAGCTCATGATGCCACTGTTGGGGAACGTAGCAGAAATTCAAAAAATTTCCTACGTAACACCAAGATCTATCTATGGAGAGACCAGCAACGAGTAGAAAGGGGAGTGCATCTACATACCCTTGTAGATCGCTAAGCGGAAGCGTTCAAGTGAACGGGGTTGATGGAGTCGTACTCGTCGTGATTCAGATCACCGATGATCAAGTGCCGAACGGACGGCACCTCCGCGTTCAACACACGTACAGCCCGGTGACGTCTCCCACGCCTTGATCCAGCAAGGAGAGAGGGAGAGGTTGAGGAAGACTCCACCCAACAGCAGCACAACGGCGTGGTGGTGGTGGAGGAGCGTGGCAATCCTGCAGGGCTTCGCCAAGCACCTACGGGAGAGGAGGAGGTGTCACGGGAGGGAGGGAGGCGCCAAAGGCTCAGGTATGGATGCCCTCCCTCCCCTCCACTATATATAGGGGCAGGGGAGAAGGGGGAGGCGCAGCCTTGCCCCCTACTCCAAGAAAGGGGTGCGGCTAAGGAGGGGGGAGGAGTCCATCCTCCCCAAGGCACCTCGGAGGTGCCTTCCCCCTTTAGGACTCTCCCCTTTTTCCTTTATCTTGGCGCATGGGCCTCTAGGGGCTGGTGCCCTTGGCCCATGTAGGCCAAGGCGCACCCCCTACAGCCCATGTGGCCCCCCGGGGCAGGTGGCCCCACCCGGTGGGCCCCCGGGACCCTTCC
>NW_021277597.1:0-1385 GCF_002162155.2 Triticum dicoccoides | reverse complement strand
ATTCATGCGCTCAATGTTTTCCTTAGTTAACTCATGCATTTTTAAAATCAATTCAGCACGTTGTTTAGCATCAAAATTAACCTTCTCCGAAGATGGAAGAGGCAACAAATCAATAGGTGCACGAGGTAGGAAACCATACACAACTTCAAAAGGGCACATCTTAGTAGTAGAATGCAATGAACGATTATAAGCAAATTCAATATGAGGCAAGCATTCCTCCCACATTTTCTTATTATTCTTCAAAACAGCCCTAAGCATAGTAGACAACGTTCTATTGACTACTTCAGTTTGTCCATCAGTTTGGGGGTGACAAGTAGTACTAAAAAGCAGTTTAGTCCCCAACTTAGCCCATAAACATCTCCAAAAGTGGCTAAGAAATTTAGTATCACGATCTGAAACAATAGTATTTGGCACACCATGCAAGCGAATAATTTCACGAAAGAACAAATCAGCAACATTAACAGCTTCATCACTTTTATGACATGGTATAAAGTGTGCCATTTTCGAGAATCTATCCACGACAACAAATATGCTATCCCTCCCCTTCTTTGTTCGAGGTAAACCTAAAACAAAGTCCATAGATATATCCTCCCAAGGAACACTAGGTACAGGCAAAGGCATATATAAACCATGAGGATTGAGTCGTGACTTAGCTTTTTCACATGTATTGCAGCGAGCAATAAAACGCTCAACATCCCGTCTCATCTTTGGCCAAAAGAAATGTGTAGCAAGTACGTCCTCCGTCTTCTTCACGCCAAAGTGTCCCATTAATCCTCCTCCATGTGCCTCCTGCAGCAACAAAAGACGAACGGAGCTAGCTGGAATGCATAGCTTGTTAGCACGAAACACAAATCCATCGTTAACAACAAACTTGTTCCACATTCTTCCTTCTTTACAATTCGGCATTACATCTTTAAAATCAGCATCATGCACATATTGATCTTTGATGGTCTCCAAACCAAATATTTTGAAGTCAAGTTGTGAAAGCATAGTATAGCGACGAGACAATGCATCAGCAATAACATTTTCTTTTCCCTTCTTGTGTTTAATGACATAAGGGAAAGTCTCAATGAATTCAACCCATTTAGCATGTCTACGATTCAGTTTAGCTTGACTTTTAATATGTTTCAAAGATTCATGATCAGAATGTATAACAAATTCTTTGGGCCATAAATAATGTTGCCATGTTTCTAAAGTCCGAACAAGAGCATATAATTCTTTATCATAAGTAGAATAATTCAGACTAGGCCCACTCAATTTTTCAGAAAAGTATGCAACAGGTTTGCCATCTTGTAATAACACACCTCCTAATCCAATTCCACTAGCATCACATTCAAGCTCAAAAGTCTTATTAAAATCAGGAAGTTGGAGTAAAGGAGCATGTG
>NW_021277596.1:0-1018 GCF_002162155.2 Triticum dicoccoides | reverse complement strand
AACTCACACGTGATAATAATGTGCTTTGTGAATTTCACCCTTTTGATCTTTTTATTAAGGATCGGGGCACGAGGGACATTCTTCTTAGTGGGCGGTTGTGCCAGGGCCTCTACCGTCTGGAGCATCCTGGTGTCGCTCGTGTTTTCAGTGGAGTTCGGGTCTCTCCGTCACAGTGGCATGCTCGTCTTGGTCACCCGGCCACACCTATTGTCCGTCATATTTTGCGTCGTCATGAGCTTCCTAGTTTATCTAGTCATAAAGATGTAGCAGTGTGTGATGCTTGTCAGCAGGGGAAGAGTCATCAACTTCCTTTTTCGGAGTCCAGTCGTGAGGTGAAACATCCTTTAGAACTTGTGTTTTCAGATGTATGGGGTCCTGCTCAGACTTCTGTCAGTGGTCATAATTACTATATCAGTTTCGTTGATGCTTATAGTCTCTTTACCTGGCTTTACCTTATTAAACGCAAATCTGATGTGTTTGATATTTTTGTTCAGTTTCAAAAACATGTTGAACGTCTTCTCAAGCACAAAATTGTTCATGTCCAGTCAGACTGGGGGGGGCGAGTATCGCAACCTCAACTCTTTCTTTCAGTCGCTTGGGATAGCTCATCGTTTAGCATGTCCACATACACATCAGCAGAATGGTTCAGTCGAACGTAAGCATCGTCATATTGTTGAAGCTGGTCTTACTCTTTTGGCCCATGCATCTGTTCTGTTTCGGTTTTGGAGTGATGCTTTCACCACTGCATGCTTTCTCATCAACCGTACTCCTACTCGTGTTTTAAACATGAAGACTCCCATTGAGGTTCTCCTTAATGAACAACCTGATTATACCTTTCTCAAGGTATTTGGGTGTGCTTGCTGGCCGCATCTTCGTCCATATAACAAGCGCAAGCTTGAGTTTCGTTCTAAGAAGTGTGTTTTTCTTGGCTATAGCTCTCTTCATAAAGGTTACAAATGTCTTCATGTTCCCACTAATCGTGTCTATATATCTCGGGACGTCGTGTTTGATGAGCATG
>NW_021277595.1:0-1414 GCF_002162155.2 Triticum dicoccoides | reverse complement strand
GATGATACCTTGCCAAGTTTCAACCTTTTCAGAGTTCGTTTTGTAGTGCTTTTCACTTTCGCGGTGATTTAGCTCTGAAAATAAATCAGTAAATGCATAAAAAAATAGCAAATTATGTCAGAAAGGGTTGAAAGTTGATGACGTGGATTTGAATTGTGCATCTGAACGCAAAAAACTACGGAGTTGTACTAAGTTATTAAAATATTGAATAGCCGGTGTAACAGATGAGTTTTCGTACGAAACCCTCATACTTCCTAAGAGATTGTCCAGTTTGTACACGAAGTGCATCCAGTTTTTGCTGTAACCCTATCTACTTTTTTGCACATGCTATGCGGGTGAAATGATGATACCTTGCGAAGTTTCAACCTTTTCCGAGTTCATTTTGTAGTGCTTTTTACTTTCACGGTAATTTAGCTGTGAAAACAAATCAGTAAATGCATCGAAAAGAGCAAATTATGTTAGAAAGGGTTGAAAGTTGATGACTTGGATTTGAATTGTGCATCTCAACGCAAAAAAAGTCCGGAGTTGTACTAAGTTATTAAAATATTAAATACCGGTGTAACACATGAGTTTTCGTCTGAAACCCTGATACTTCCTAAGAGATTGTCTAGTTTGTACACGAAGTGCATCCAGTTTTTGCCGTAGCCCTCTCTACTTTTTTGCACATGCAATGCGGGTGAAATGATGATACCTTCCCAAGTTTCGACCTTTTGAGTGTTCATTTTGTAGTGCTTTTCACTTTCGCGGTGATTAATTTAGCTCTACAAACAAATCAGTAAATGCATCAAAAATATCAAATTATGTCAGAAAGGGTTGAAAGTTGATGACGTTGATTTGAATTGTGCATCTGAACGCAAAAAAAGTACGGAGTTCTACTAAGTTATTAAAATATTGAATAGCCGGTGTAACAGATGAGTTTTCGTACGGAACCTTGATACTTCCTAAGAGATTGTCCAGTTTGTACACGAAGTGCATCCAGTTTTTGCCGTAACCCTCTCTACTTTTTTGCACATGCTATGCGGGTGAAATGATGATACCTCGCCAAGTTTCAACCTTTTCAGAGTTCATTTTGTAGTGCTTTTCACTTTCACGGTGATTTTAGCTCTGAAAATAAATCAGTAAATGCATCAAAAATAGCAAATTATGTCAAAAAGGGTTGAAAGTTGATGACGTGGATTTGAATTGTGCATCTGAACGGAAAAAAAGTCTGGAGTTGTGCTAAGTTACTAAAATAATGAATAGCAGGTGTAACAGATGAGTTTTCGTACGAAACCCTGATACTTGCTAAGAGATTGTCCAGTTTGTACATGAAGTGCATCCAGTTTTTGCCGTAACCCTCTCTACCTTTTTGCACATGCTATGCGGGTGAAATGATGATACCTTGCAAAGTTTCGACATTTTCAGAGTTCATTTT
>NW_021277594.1:0-3710 GCF_002162155.2 Triticum dicoccoides | reverse complement strand
GACAGGGGAAAGGTAAAGTGCATTGATGTTCTTATGATACTTGTATCTGAAAATTGTTCAACAACAAAACGGAAGCAATTTTGTAATAGTCAAGCAGATTGTCTATACCTTACTAAGAGATAATTAGTCAAGCAGATTGTCTATAGCTTAGTAAGAGATAGTTAGTCAAGCAGATTGTCAAGCAATCTTGTAATAGTCAAGCAGATTGTGAAGCAATTTTGTAAGAGATAATTGGTTCTGCTTTCGATTTGTATACTTTGTCGAAGTATAACTTTTCTGGAAACATTTTTGAAGTCGAAGTGGAATCTTATTGTTTTGGAATATATTATACTGTATACACATTTTTTTCATGCGAGGCAAGAAAAGAAACCTTGTATGATTTAAGGTGATTCCTCTATAGGTTAAGAAATGTAAGGAGATATTTGTCTATGTACAATCATAATTGCATGCTACTCTTATGAGTTATAATGTTGTTTTGATCAATACCTATGTATAAGTTTGTTGTTTGTAGCAATGCACGAGCATTCAATTACATGATATATTTTCTTCCAAAGACGAATGATGAGTTTTTCACATGATTATGCGTACTAGTGGGGCAAAACGCACGACACAATTGAATGGCGCCCCACGCGTCCGGCGCAAACTCGCCCGGTTGTCCGTTTCCACAAGATCTTTACCAAACAATTGCAACATCCTAAGAGCAACTCTAGCAGACCTTGCATAAATTTGACCCGCAAAATGCGTTTGTGGTTCGGCAAAGATCGTGTTTACGGGTCGAAAACTACTGCGGCCGAACAGAACCCGTATCTAACCCTGCAAAATTTGAAAAAACATTTTCACGGAAGAAATTGCACAAACATAGTTCATCACATGATCAACAAACTACAAGCAAAGTTAGACTACATACTACATTAAACTAGTACTAGAGGGGTCGGATCTGACGGCGGTGAGGTCGCGGCAAATGGACGACGCCGTGGAGGAGCCGGACGTTCAATCCTCCTCGCCGGAGCTACACAAGTCGACGTCCTTCTCGGCCTGCTCCGCGCGGATGCGGCGTCACTTCTCGGCCTTCTCCTCGACGTCCGCGACGAAGTCTTCCGGGCCGATGACAACGCGGCGGCCGAGCGGAGCGGCCTCCTCGAGCTCCTCCTTCACGAGGACGAAGGCGAACATGTCCGGCTCCTCCTCGTCCTCCGACCACTCCCTCTTCACGGGGAGATGGCCCGCGCCGGAGGAGGAGGAGCTCCCGGCGTACGAGGACCTCGCGGAGGAGAACGAAGCGCGCTGGCGGTCGTACTCCGCTGTCTCGCTGCGCCGGAAGTTCGCCAACGGCGACATCCCGCGGTTGGTCCACTTCCGGGGCCCGCGATTCCGCGCGCCGTCGGACCGGACGCGCCGCTCGCGCTCCGGGTCCCTCTCGCCGCCGGATGTGCGTTAGGAGCTCCACATTCGACCCCCACATGGCACTGGAGGCGGGGCGGGGTCGCCGGCGGCGAGAAATGTGGAGAGGGGAAAGAAGAATCGCGCGGCTCGGGCAGCGATGAGGGATAGGGTTTGGACACACAAACGCGTCGCGGAACCGCACTTATAGCAGTCGGGGCGTGCGGTTTGTGGGCTGCTGCAAAAACATTTACGGGTCGGATGAGTATGCGGGCTCTATTATGGCCGAAAAAATGGGCCAAACCCGTATACTCGCCGGAATTTTGCGGGTTTGCGAGTTATGTGGGGTCTGCTAGAGTTGCTCTAAGATAAAGTTTCTTACAGGGTTATCCTGTTCTTGGCGGAGTAAATCTACATGGTATAATCCGGCGGATTCCGCTATTCGTTCGTCCCTCTCCTTGAACAAATTGCGGATGGACTTGTCGTACATATTAGCGCTGAAGTTTGAGTCGCAGATTCTCATCAGAGCCGACTTCTGTCCTGAATAGTCGCACAGGATATCTTTCCGTTCTTGCAGGGGCTGAACCCGGATCTTCAGCCAGCAATGCGTAAGAGCATCTTCAGCGCGCTGGGCACGACTTATTGCACGCCAAGGAGCGCTTGCTCTAGCAGTCACGTTAAATTATAGCACGCGTGAGCCGTTTCAGCAGGCGTTGCAAAAAAAACCATGCTATGCACACAAAATAAATAAAAACATAGAGAGAAAAAAATGATACATAGATAAAAAAAGTGATACTGTCTTTGTGATGAACAATGTAGTACTAGCTTAATGTAGTATGTATGCTTGAAGTTCGTCAATCCACACTACAAGCATACATACTACGTTAAGCTAGTACTAGGGGGTCGAATCTAAACGGCAGCGAGGTCGCGGCAACTGGACGACGCCGTGAAGCTCGCCGGACACTCACTCCTCCTCGCCGGAGCTGCACAGATCGACGAACTTCTCCGCCTGCTCCGCGCGGATGCGGCGCCACTCCTCGGCCTTCTCCTTGGCGGCGAGGTTGGCGGCGACCGCCTGCCGCCACTCGAGGGCTTCGAGCTCCTCGGCGTGGCGGCGGCGCTCCTCCTCCTCGCGCACGCTCCGCTCAGCGATGGCGGCAGCGACAGCGTCGAACTCCGCGACGTAGTCCTTGGGCCCGACGACTCCGCGGCGGCCGAGCGGAGCGGGCTCCTCCTTCACCGGCACGAAGGGGAACGACGCCAGCGGCTCCGGCTCCTCCTCCTCGTCCGACCACTCCCTCTTCACGTGGAGGAAGCCCGCGGCGGAGGAGGAGGAGGATCCGGCGTACGAAGAACGCGCGGAGGAGGACGATGCGCGCCAGCGATCGTACTCCACCGTCTCGCGGCGGTCGAAACTCGCCGGCGGCGAAAGCCCGCGGTTGGTCGACTTCCGCGCGTCGCGCTTCCTCGTTTCGTCGGACTGGACGCGCCGCTCGCGCTCTGGGTCCCTCTCATGGCCGGATCGGCTGCTGGAGCTGCGTCTGGAGCTTCACAGTCGCCCCCACATGGCGGCTGGAGGCAGGACGGAGGGTTGCCGGAGGCGAGAAAGTGGGAGAGGAGAAAGAGGAATCGGGTGGCTCGCGGCGGCGTGGTGATAGGGTTTGGAACCACAAAAGGGTCGCGGAACCGCACTTATAGTGCTCGGGGCATGCGGTTTGTGGGCTGCGGAAAAAAAATTGCGGGCCGGGCGAGTATGCGGGCTCTATTCTGGCCGCGCCCGAGCCCGTATACTCGCCGGAATTTTTACGGGCCGGGCGTTTTGCGGGGTCTGCTAGAGTTGCTCTTAGTTTCTCCTCTACTGCAACATTGCAAACTCTAGAAGTTTCTCTGCTTCGCCTTTACAGTAGAAGAATGTCCCGGTCCAACTTCAGACTGAGGCACTAGCCGAAATGAGTGGATAATAGTAGCCAGATGGCCTGTTCTCACGATGCATGCAAGTGATCAATTATCCCTAAATATTTGCTCCATTCTTTTATATCCTGTTCATGCAACCACAGTGCATTAATCCCTAACGCCTGAACAAGAAAGTTTGGTACTGTACGTGACCATCTATCAACACTGCTCATGACCAGATCATCCTGTATAGGGAGCAAGGGGAACCAGTAGTCGGGATGAGTTGTGTGCATCTTCTCCAACGTTCACAAGCCCGGCAGTACTGTTGTACTGTTTGTGCCCTGCAAGTTAAATGTGCTTTCAAATTCGATTCCCTCTGTGACTCGATACTTTGAAATAAATTTTGATTAGATAAATGTCTTCAGTAGTTTTAGTTA
>NW_021277593.1:0-1220 GCF_002162155.2 Triticum dicoccoides | reverse complement strand
GACTCCGGTAAACCGGGCTGTAGCGGGCTAACAGGGCTCCGGTACTCAATGCGTGACATTTCCCCAAAGGGACAGACACAGGAACGAAGAAGGACACATGCCGGCCAGCCTAAGTGTTTCGGAGCAGTAGCAAGCTACCATGGCTCGGTGGAAACACTAGGAGACATTTCCCGGTAAGAGAGGCTACCAAAGATAAACAACTAGATGGTCAGATCCCACACATACCAAGCATTTCAATAACATACACACAATATGCTCGATATGTGCAAATACAACATGGCATCACAACATGACTCTACGACTCAAGTAATTTATTCAATAGGCTCCGAGGAGCGAGATATTACAAACATGGGTCTCATGACCCAACAATCAGAGCATACAGGGCAAGCACATGCGGAAGCTTAACATGTCTGAGTACAGACATCTAGAAATGAAAAAGGCTGAGAAGCCTGGCTATCTATCAGATCTTGCCGAGGCACAAGATCGTAGCTGAGGTAACAAGCTAAACGTCGAAGTCCACGCGAAACTACTAGTGAGACCGAAGTCTCTCTGCAAAACATAAAATAGGCAAACGTGAGTGCAAATGTACCCAGCAAGACTTACATCAGAACTAACTACATATGCATCATTATCAACAAAGGGGATGGTGGGGTTTAACTGCAGCAAGCCAGCTTTGACTTGGTGGCTATCCTGAACTACGACTGCAATGTAACTCTTTTGAGGTGGCGCACACGAGTCCACATATTCACCATATCAATACACCACTATGGATCCGCTCCCGTCTCCCTACGAGAACACCATCCATAGCACTCACGCTTATCTTGCGCATTTTAAAGTATCCACTTTCACTTGTCTATGAACTGATATAAGCAACCCAGAAGTCCTTTACCGCGGACACGGCTATTCGAATAGATGATATTAACCCTGCAGGGGTGTACTTCTTCATACATGTTTCCACCACTTAGCGTCTGCACACGACATGTGCTCGGCAGACTTCAAGCGAAAGCCGACGTGGGTGTAGACCACGACCTACCTAAACACTCAAGTCTCTAGTCCAGGTTTATCGCCTATTCGGGTTCCATCCATGAGGAGATCCGGCCGGAGTTTCGCTCACAGCCCCAAACGATGTGAACAGGGTTCCGTGACACCAAACGGGCACCCGGTATACCCGGCCACGTGCCTACCGCATCACAGCCCACCCCTACGGTCAGCGCTGTCCA
>NW_021277592.1:0-1388 GCF_002162155.2 Triticum dicoccoides | reverse complement strand
TAAAGACAACTCCTATGGCTCCTGCCGGTTGTCATACTCATCGACATGCAAGTCGTGATTCCTATTACAAGAACATGATCAATCTCATACATCACATATATCATTCATCACATCCTTTTTGGCCATATCACATCACATAGCATACCCTGCAAAAACAAGTTAGACGTCCTCTAATTGTTGTTTGCATGTTTTACGTGGCTGCTATGGGTTTCTAGCAAGAACGTTTCTTACCTACGCATGAACCACAACGTGATATGCCAATTGCTATTTACCCTTCATAAGGACCCTTTTCATCGAATCCGATCCGACTAAAGTGGGAGAGACAGACACCCGCCAGCCACCTTATGCAACTAGTGCATGTTTGTCGGTGGAACCGGTCTCACGTAAGCGTACGTGTAAGGTTGGTCCGGGCCACTTCATCCTACGATGCCGCCGAATCAAGATAAGACTAGTAACGGCAAGCATATTGAACAATATCGACGCCCACAACTACTTTGTGTTCTACTCGTGCAAAGAATCTACGCAATAGACCTAGCTCATGATGCCACTGTTGGGGAACGTAGCAGAAATTCAAAAATTTTCCTACGTATCACCAAGATCTATCTATGGAGAGACCAGCAACGAGTAGAAAGGGGAGTGCATCTACATACCCTTGTAGATTGCTAAGCGGAAGCGTTCAAGTGAACGGGGTTGATGGAGTCGTACTCGTCGTGATTCAGATCACCGATGATCCTAGTGCCGAACGGACGGCACCTCCGCGTTCAACACACGTACAGCTCGACGATGTCTCCCACGCCTTGATCCAGCAAGGAGAGAGGGAGAGGCTGAGGAAGACTCCATCCAGCAGCAGCACAACGGCGTGGTGGTGATGGAGGAGCGTGGCAATCCTGCAGGGCTTCGCCAAGCACCTACGGGAGAGGAGGAGGTGTCACGGGAGGGAGGGAGGCGCCAAGGGCTCAGGTATGGATGCCCTCCCTTCCCTCCACTATATATAGGGGCAGGGGAGAGGGGGGAGGCGCAGCCTTGCCCCTTACTCCAAGAAAGGGGTGCGGCCAAGAGGGGGGGAGGAGTCCATCCTCCCCAAGGCACCTCGGAGGTGCCTTCCCCCTTGAGGACTCTTCCCTCTAGGGTTCCCTAGGCGCATGGGCCTCTTGGGGCTGGTGCCCTTGGCCCATGTAGGCCAAGGCGCACCCCCTACAGCCCATGTGGCCCCCCGGGGCAGGTGGCCCCACCCGGTGGGCCCCCGGGACCCTTCCGGTGGTCCCGGTACAATACCGATGACCCCGAAACTTGTCCCGATGGCCGAAACAGGACTTCCTATATATAAATCTTTACCTCCGGACCATTCCGGAACTCCTCGTGACGTCTGGGATCTCATCCGGGACTCC
>NW_021277591.1:0-1369 GCF_002162155.2 Triticum dicoccoides | reverse complement strand
ATGGGTGCATGAAGCCTTGGACGAAATATACAAGATGCCACTTCATAAATTTCGTCCCGAGGCTATTTTAGGTGCTGCGTCACCTTATTATTGGGCCAGGCCCATGTAATTTCGAAATACATAAGTATAGGCTATTTTTAGAGTCCGTATGTGTGGGGAAACAAGAGATAGGGTTGATTTCGGACCCCTCCACCAAGGGCCACGAAATTCCCCCCCTCTTCCTCCATATATACAGCCCTTAGGGCATCGTTTAGACTTTGGGTTTTGTTTAGATTAAAAGTTCGCCATAGCTGCAACTTCGCGTACTTCGTTTGTGTTCAACGACCAGACAAAGGCGTCACAGAACCCCACCTTGATCAATAAAGCTTTCATCTTATATTCGCAATATCCAGATTGCAATCTCAGTTTCTTGCTTCTTCTTCGTTTGCTCGCAGGAAACAGACCCTCGTGGTCAGGTTAATCGTGCTCCGGCGTGGTCAATAACCTCTCGGAGTTGGTTTAGCGATTGCTAAGGCGCGACGTCCTCGCACGTTCGTAGTCGGATCGTCAAAGTCGACTTCCACCAAAGCGATATCCATCATCTCATCGAAAGACGGGACACCTTTGCCTCTATCAGAGGGATAGCATATTTGTTGTCGTGGATAGATTCTCGAAAATGGCACACTTTATACCATGTCATAAAAGCGATGATGCTGTTAATGTTGCTGATTTGTTCTTTCGTGAAATTATTCGCTTGCATGGTGTGCCAAATACTATTGTTTCAGATCGTGATACTAAATTTCTTAGCCACTTTTGGAGATGTTTATGGGCTAAGTTGGGGACTAAACTGCTTTTTAGTACTACTTGTCACCCCCAAACTGATGGACAAACTGAAGTAGTCAATAGAACGTTGTCTACTATGCTTAGGGCTGTTTTGAAGAATTATAAGAAAATGTGGGAGGAATGCTTGCCTCATATTGAATTTGCTTATAATCATTCATTGCATTCTACTACTAAGATGTGCCCTTTTGAAGTTGTGTATGGTTTCCTACCTCGTGCACCTATTGATTTGTTGCCTCTTCCATCTTCGGAGAAGGTTAATTTTGATGCTAAACAACGTGCTGAATTGATTTTAAAAATGCATGAGTTAACTAAGGAAAACATTGAGCGCATGAATGCTAAATATAAACTTGCTGGAGATAAGGGTAGAAAACATGTTGTGTTTGCACCTGGAGATCTTGTTTGGTTACATTTGCGTAAGGATAGATTTCCTGATTTGCGCAAATCAAAGTTAATGCCACGTGCTGATGGTCCCTTTAAGGTGTTAGAGAAAATAAATGATAATGCATATAAACTTGAGCTGCCTGCAGATTTTGGGGTTAGTCCCACT
>NW_021277590.1:0-1450 GCF_002162155.2 Triticum dicoccoides | reverse complement strand
ATTGACTTGTTGCGAGTCTTGCGTTCAGTCTCTTCAAGAATAGCAACTGGGTGCTCACGATAGGAGAGATCTTCTTGGAGCTCAATGTCCTCGAAGTTGACGGTGCGGTCAGGAGTCTTGAAGCACTTTCGAAGCTGAGAGACATGGAACACATCATGAACATTTGCAAAGTTTGAAGGAAGCTCGAGTTGATAGGCGAGGTCGCCTCTCTTGCTGACAATCTTGAAAGGTCCCACGTATCTAGGGGCAAGCTTCCCTTTGATACCGAAGCGACGAGTACCTTTCATGGGAGAGACGCGGAGGTAAACATGATCTCCGATCTCGAAAGCCAGATCACGGTGCTTACTATCATAGTAGCTCTTCTGGCGGGACTGGGCTGCTTTGAGGTTATCACGAATGACTTTGCACATTTCTTCTGCTTCTGTGATTAAGTCATTACCTAGCAGCTGACGTTCACCGGTTTCAGACCAGTTGAGAGGGGTACGGCACTTCCTGCCATATAGAATTTCAAAAGGGGCCTTGCCCGAACTTGCTTGAAAGCTGTTGTTGTACGAGAATTCAGCATAAGGAAGACAATCCTCCCACTTCATGCCGAAGGAGATCACACAAGCCCTGAGCATATCTTCAAGAATTTGGTTGACACGCTCGACTTGACCGCTTGTTTGAGGATGGAAAGCTGTGCTGAAGCGGATGTTGGTGCCCATGGCTTTTTGAAAAGAATCCCAAAACTTGGAGGTAAAGATGCTGCCACGGTCTGAAGATATCACTTGAGGAATACCGTGCAGAGAGACAATGCGAGAGGAATAGAGTTCCGCCAATTGAGCTGCAGTGATCGACTCTTTGATAGGCAGAAAATGAGCCACTTTGGTGAGCTTGTCGATGACAACAAATATAGCATCATTGCCACGCTTGGACTTTGGAAACCCAGTCACAAAGTCCATTTCAATGTGGTCAAACTTCCATTCTGGAATGGCAAGAGGTTGGAGGAGACCAGCTGGCCTTTGGTGTTTTGCCTTCACTCTTCTGCAGACATCACACTCGTTCACAAATTGAGCGATCTCACGCTTCATTCGAGTCCACCAATAAGTTTGCTTGAGGTCCTGATACATCTTCGTACTACCAGGGTGGATGGAGAGGAGAGAGTTGTGAGCCTCGTTCATGATCACCTTACGAAGTTCACCTTTGGGCACAACAATTCGATCCTCGAAGAAGAGAGCGTCCTTGTCATCAAGTCGGTAGCACTTGTACTTGGACTGACTCTTTGCAATACCAATCTTCACCTTCTTCACCATAGCATCAAGAAGTTGGGCTTGGCGAATCTGGTCTTCTAAGGTAGGAGAGACTTGAAGGTTGGCGAGGAAACCTTGAGGAACAACTTGCAGATTAAGTTTGCGGAAAGCTTCACAAAGCTCGGGTTGATAAGGCTTGAGAATCAGACTGTTGCAATATG
>NW_021277589.1:0-1196 GCF_002162155.2 Triticum dicoccoides | reverse complement strand
GACTCGATGAGTCTGGAATATCCTGACACCAACCAGATCTGAATCTCAGGCAGATATGATGGTTGGAATATTTCCCAAGAATTATAATATTGGTCGCGCGATAACCGGTAAAGTGGATGTCGTGGCCAACACACCCAGCCGGAAAACCTGTTATTATAATATCTTGATTGATGAAGTTGGCCACCTCCCCATAGGGATTTCGTAGGGTTTACTCCCTAGTTGCCCCTATGGATTTTTGTATTCCCGAAGTCCGACCTTTTACTTGATGTTCTAGATATCAAACCATATCTATGAATGGGTTACACTAGCACATCAAGGAGAACATTAGAAGCGGAGTGCTAAATGTCTCTCGGTCGATCATCCAGATTTTATTTCCTTGGCCTCGCTAAGATGAAATCTGAGAAGTGTTATCTTCCTTTGCATCTGCATCATCCATCATCATTCATCATGGTAGCAAGTTGTGTTGCCAGGATCCTTGACACGGATATTGGTAAAACCCTGATGAATATGGAAATGCTCAAGTTCTTGAGAGCACGCACAAGCGCTACGTGTTATCATCGGCACTAACTGGGTTTGCTCTCAGTTTCCTCGGCAATGCTATGACCTATTCAAACAGTGAATTCACTCTCTATTGTTGGGTTCTTCCCCAGTTACTAGAATCATTCCCAGCATTTGCATTTTGTTCCTAGCTTGCACCGCCAATGTGTCATTCTACCATGGGTCTCTTCCATTTTCGGTGATAAGCAAAATTCATCCATTACGTTGTCTTCAACAAGGTAATCCACATCATCCAAGTTTGAGTATGCCATTCTACCGAACCCCTCTAAATGATCGATTATGATTTGCCTTAAGCTGGTATAAAGAGTTTCAATGATCTCTGAATCAAAGGTAATTCTTTTGCCACTTAAGGGGAGATATCTACGAGTCACGGTTCCGAAGGTGTCTCGTTGTGGTATCATGGCAACTCAACTCCTCGCTACGTTGACAACCGATTACCACCTTCTTAAGTGTGGAATTGTTGTCCACCTAGTGAACCTTCGTCATCCGTTTCTTTCCACCCCTCTTGATGTGTATCTCGTGTCTCAACCCGAGAGATGGTCCTATGTCTCATTCCATGAGTTGTTCGATCTTCAAGAAGATCGACCCTTCTAGAGTCTCCTTCTTCCCTCCATGTCATGTTGGCAGGATTTCTCAGA
>NW_021277588.1:8860-10011 GCF_002162155.2 Triticum dicoccoides | reverse complement strand
GGGGGCGCCGGTTGGGCCGGGGGAAGGGCTGGCCCAGATGGGCCAGGGGAGGTTCCCTCCCTCTTTTCTTCTTCCTTTCTTTTCTTTTATTATTTTTCTTTTTCTGCTTTCTGTTTTAGTTTAATTAAAATGCCAAAACATTTTACAAAAATTTGTGCACCCCACCATAATTAGGTTTGCTATTTTAGACAACCCCCGAACAATTTAGTTTTCGTTTCTGAAAAATTTTATTGTTTGTTTTCGTTTTAAATTTGAAATTCGAACTAGGTTCCGAACTAACGCGAGTTTATCCACAGTAACCGAGGTGACGTGGCACCATTAGCGGGGATTACTGTAGCAAGATCATCCGGGCGTTACATTAGAATAATTTTACACTAGTGTTGAACTAGCTCTCAATAACCTAGTACAAAAAAATTCACACTAGAGTGAACTAGCTCTACAAGCTAGTTTTCAAATAATTTTACACTAGAGTTGAACTAGCTCTACAAGATAGTTCAAATTATTTTACACTAGAGTTGAACTAGCTCTATAAGATAGTACACATAATTTCAGACTAGATTTGAACTAGCTCTACAAGCTAGTTCAAATAATTTTACACTAGAGTTGAACTAGCTCTACAAGGTAGTTTAAATATTTTTGTACTAGAGTAGAACTAGGTCTATAACCTAGTACAAACAATTTTAGACTAGAGTTGAACTAGCTCTATAACCTAGTACAAATAATTTTACAGTAGAGTTGAACTAGCTCTACAAGCTAGTTCAAATAATTTTACACTAGAGTTGAACTAGCTCTACAAGCTAGTTCAAATAATTTTACACTAAAGGTGAACAAGATCTATAACCTAGTTCAAATAATTTTACATTAGAGTTGAACTAGCTCTACAAGCTAGTTCAAATAATTTTACACTAGAGTTGAACTAGCTATGCAAGCTTGTAGATTTAAACAAGCTCTACAATCTAGTTCAAATAATTTTTCACTAGAGTAGAACATGCTCTATAAACTAGTACAAATAAATTTACACTAGAGTTGAACTAGCTCTATAACCTAGTACAAATGATTTTACACTAGAGTTGAACTAGCTCCACAGTCTAGTTCAAATAGTTTTACACTAGAGTTGAACTAGCTCTATAATCTAGTACAAATAATTTTAC
>NW_021277588.1:6316-8478 GCF_002162155.2 Triticum dicoccoides | reverse complement strand
TTGAACTAGCTCTACAGGCTAGTTCAAATAATTTTACACTAGTGTTGAAGTAGCTCTACAAGCTAGTTCAAATAATTTTACATTAGTGTTGAACTAGCTCTTAATAACCTAGTACAAATAATTTCACACTAGAGTTAAACAAGCTGGACAAGCTAGTTCAAATAATTTTACACTAGAGTTAAACTAGGTCTGTAACCTAGTACAAATAATTTTACACTAGAGTTGAACTAGCTCAACAAGCTAGTTCAAATAATTTTACACTAGAGTTTAACTAGCTCTACAAGCTAGTTCAAATAATTTTACACTAGAGTTGAACTAGCTATACAGCTTGTAGAGTTGAACAAGCTCTATAAGCTAGTTCGAATAATTTTTCACTAGAGTAGAACCAGCTCTATAACCTAGTACAGATAATTTTACACTAGAGTTGAACTAGCTCTATAACCTAGTAAAAATGATTTTACACTAGAGTTGAACTAGCTCTACAGTCTAGTTCAAATAGTTTTACACTAGAGTTGAACTAGCTCCATAACCTAGGACAAATAATTTTACACTAGAGTTGAACTAGCTATACAGTCTAGTTCAAATAATTTTACACCAGAGTTGAACTAGCTCTATAAGATAGTACACATAATTTCACACTAGATTTGAACTAGCTCTACAAGCTAGTTCAAATAATTTTACACTAGAGTTGAACTAGCTCTACAAGGTAGTTTAAATATTTTTCTACTAGAGTAGAACTAGCTCTATAACCTAGTACAAATAATTTTACAGTAGAGTTGAACTAGCTCTATAACCTAGTACAAATAATACAATAGAGTTGACCTAGCTCTACAAGCTAGTTCACAAATAATTTCACACTAGAGTTGAACTAGCTATACAAGCTAGTTCAAATAATTTTACACTAGAGTAGAACTAGGTCTATATCCTAGTACAAATAATTTTACACTAGAGTTGAACTAGCTCGACAAGCTAGGTCAAATTATTTTACACTAGAGTTGAGCTAGCTCTATAACCTAGTTCAAATAATTATGCACTAGAGTAGAACTAGCTCTATAACCTAGTACAAATAATTTTACACTAGAGTTGAACTAGCTCTATAACCTAGTAGAAACAATTTTACACTAGAGTTGAACTAGCTCTACAAGCTAGTTCAAATAATTTTACACTAGAGTTGAACTTGCTCTATAACATAGTACACATAATTTCACACTAGATTTGAACTAGCTCTACAAGCTAGTTCATGTAATTCTACACTAGAGTTGAACTAGCTCTACAAGATAGTTCAAATAATTTTACATTAGATTTGAACTAGCTCTATAGGCTAGTTCAAATAATTTGACACTACTGTTGAAGTAGCTCTACATGCTAGTTCAAATAATTTTACACTAGTGTTGAACTAGCTCTCAATAACCTAGTACAAAAAAATTCACACTAGAGTTGAACTAGCTCTACAAGCTAGTTTTCAAATAATTTTACACTAGAGTTGAACTAGCTCTACAAGATAGTTCAAATTATTTTACACTAGAGTTGAACTAGCTCTATAAGATAGTACACATAATTTCAGACTAGATTTGAACTAGCTCTACAAGCTAGTTCAAATAATTTTACACTAGAGTTGAACTAGCTCTACAAGGTAGTTTAAATATTTTTGTACTAGAGTAGAACTAGGTCTATAACCTAGTACAAACAATTTTAGACTAGAGTTGAACTAGCTCTATAACCTAGTACAAATCATTTATAGTAGAGTTGAACTAGCTCTACAAGCTAGTTCAAATAATTTTACACTAGAGTTGAACTAGCTCTACAAGCTAGTTAAAATAATTTTACACTAAAGTTGAACAAGATCTATAACCTAGTTCAAATAATTTTACATTAGAGTTGAACTAGCTCTACAAGCTAGTTCAAATAATTTTACACTAGAGTTGAACTAGCTATGCAAGCTTGTAGATTTAAACAAGCTCTACAATCTAGTTCAAATAATTTTTCACTAGAGTAGAACATGCTCTATAAACTAGTACAAATAAATTTACACTAGAGTTGAACTAGCTCTATAACCTAGTACAAATGATTTTACACTAGAGTTGAACTAGCTCCACAGTCTAGTTCAAATAGTTTTACACTAGAGTTGAACTAGCTCTATAATCTAGTACAAATAATTTTAC
>NW_021277588.1:0-4814 GCF_002162155.2 Triticum dicoccoides | reverse complement strand
GCTAGTTCAAATAATTTTACACTAGTGTTGAAGTAGCTCTACAAGCTAGTTCAAATAATTTTACATTAGTGTTGAACTAGCTCTTAATAACCTAGTACAAATAATTTCACACTAGAGTTAAACAAGCTGGACAAGCTAGTTCAAATAATTTTACACTAGAGTTAAACTAGGTCTATAACCTAGTACAAATAATTTTACACTAGAGTTGAACTAGCTCAACAAGCTAGTTCAAATAATTTTACACTAGAGTTTAACTAGCTCTACAAGCTAGTTCAAATAATTTTACACTAGAGTTGAACTAGCTATACAGCTTGTAGAGTTGAACAAGCTCTATAAGCTAGTTCAAATAATTTTTCACTAGAGTAGAACCAGCTCTATAACCTAGTACAGATAATTTTACACTAGAGTTGAACTAGCTCTATAACCTAGTAAAAATGATTTTACACTAGAGTTGAACTAGCTCTACAGTCTAGTTCAAATAGTTTTACACTAGAGTTGAACTAGCTCCATAACCTAGGACAAATAATTTTACACTAGAGTTGAACTAGCTATACAGTCTAGTTCAAATAATTTTACACCAGAGTTGAACTAGCTCTATAAGATAGTACACATAATTTCACACTAGATTTGAACTAGCTCTACAAGCTAGTTCAAATAATTTTACACTAGAGTTGAACTAGCTCTACAAGGTAGTTTAAATATTTTTCTACTAGAGTAGAACTAGCTCTATAACCTAGTACAAATAATTTTACAGTAGAGTTGAACTAGCTCTATAACCTAGTACAAATAATACAATAGAGTTGACCTAGCTCTACAAGCTAGTTCACAAATAATTTCACACTAGAGTTGAACTAGCTATACAAGCTAGTTCAAATAATTTTACACTAGAGTAGAACTAGGTCTATATCCTAGTACAAATAATTTTACACTAGAGTTGAACTAGCTCGACAAGCTAGGTCAAATTATTTTACACTAGAGTTGAACTAGCTCTATAACCTAGTTCAAATAATTATGCACTAGAGTAGAACTAGCTCTATAACCTAGTACAATTAATTTTACACTAGAGTTGAACTAGCTCTATAACCTAGTAGAAATAATTTTACACTAGAGTTGAACTAGCTCTACAAGCTAGTTCAAATAATTTTACACTAGAGTTGAACTTGCTCTATAACATAGTACACATAATTTCACACTAGATTTGAACTAGCTCTACAAGCTAGTTCATGTAATTCTACACTAGAGTTGAACTAGCTCTACAAGATAGTTCAAATAATTTTACACTAGAGTTGAACTAGCTCTACAGGCTAGTTCAAATAATTTTACACTAGTGTTGAAGTAGCTCTACAAGCTAGTTCAAATAATTTTACACTAGTGTTGAACTAGCTCTCAATAACCTAGTACAAAAAAATCCACACTAGAGTTGAACTAGCTCTACAAGATAGTTTTCAAATAATTTTACACTAGAGTTGAACTAGCTCTACAAGCAAGTTCAAATTATTTTACACTAGAGTTGAACTAGCTCTATAAGATAGTACACATAATTTCAGACTAGATTTGAACTAGCTCTACAAGCTAGTTCAAATAATTTTACACTAGAGTTGAACTAGCTCTACAGGCTAGTTCAAATAATTTTACAAGTGTGTTGAAGTAGCTCTACAAGCTAGTTCAAATAATTTTACATTAGTGTTGAACTAGCTCTTAACAACCTAGTACAAATAATTTCACACTAGAGTTAAACAAGCTGGACAAGCTAGTTCAAATAATTTTACACTAGAGTTAAACTAGGTCTATAACCTAGTACAAATAATTTTACACTAGAGTTGAACTAGCTCAACACGCTAGTTCAAATAATTTTACACTAGAGTTTAACTAGCTCTACAAGCTAGTTCAAATAATTTTACACTAGAGTTGAACTAGCTATACAGCTTGTAGAGTTGAACAAGCTCTATAAGCTAGTTCAAATAATTTTTCACTAGAGTAGAACCAGCTCTATAACCTAGTACAGATAATTTTACACTAGAGTTAAACTAGCTCTATAACCTAGTAAAAATGATTTTACACTAGAGTTGAACTAGCTCTACAGTCTAGTTCAAATAGTTTTACACTAGAGTTGAACTAGCTCCATAACCTAGGACAAATAATTTTACACTAGAGTTGAACTAGCTATACAGTCTAGTTCAAATAATTTTACACCAGAGTTGAACTAGCTCTATAAGATAGTACACATAATTTCACACTAGATTTGAACTAGCTCTACAAGCTAGTTCAAATAATTTTACACTAGAGTTGAACTAGCTCTACAAGGTAGTTTAAATATTTTTCTACTAGAGTAGAACTAGCTCTATAACCTAGTACAAATAATTTTACAGTAGAGTTGAACTAGCTCTATAACCTAGTACAAATAATACAATAGAGTTGACCTAGCTCTACAAGCTAGTTCACAAATAATTTCACACTAGAGTTGAACTAGCTATACAAGCTAGTTCAAATAATTTTACACTAGAGTAGAACTAGGTCTATATCCTAGTACAAATAATTTTACACTAGAGTTGAACTAGCTCGACAAGCTAGGTCAAATTATTTTACACTAGAGTTGAACTAGCTCTATAACCTAGTTCAAATAATTATGCACTAGAGTAGAACTAGCTCTATAACCTAGTACAATTAATTTTACACTAGAGTTGAACTAGCTCTATAACCTAGTAGAAATAATTTTACACTAGAGTTGAACTAGCTCTACAAGCTAGTTCAAATAATTTTACACTAGAGTTGAACTTGCTCTATAACATAGTACACATAATTTCACACTAGATTTGAACTAGCTCTACAAGCTAGTTCATGTAATTCTACACTAGAGTTGAACTAGCTCTACAAGATAGTTCAAATAATTTTACACTAGAGTTGAACTAGCTCTACAGGCTAGTTCAAATAATTTTACACTAGTGTTGAAGTAGCTCTACAAGCTAGTTCAAATAATTTTACACTAGTGTTGAACTAGCTCTCAATAACCTAGTACAAAAAAATCCACACTAGAGTTGAACTAGCTCTACAAGATAGTTTTCAAATAATTTTACACTAGAGTTGAACTAGCTCTACAAGCAAGTTCAAATTATTTTACACTAGAGTTGAACTAGCTCTATAAGATAGTACACATAATTTCAGACTAGATTTGAACTAGCTCTACAAGCTAGTTCAAATAGTTTTACACTAGAGTTGAACTAGCTCTACAGGCTAGTTCAAATAATTTTACACTAGTGTTGAAGTAGCTCTACAAGCTAGTTCAAATAATTTTACATTAGTGTTGAACTAGCTCTTAATAACCTAGTACAAATAATTTCACACTAGAGTTAAACAAGCTGGACAAGCTAGTTCAAATAATTTTACACTAGAGTTAAACTAGGTCTATAACCTAGTACAAATAATTTTACACTAGAGTTGAACTAGCTCAACAAGCTAGTTCAAATAATTTTACACTAGAGTTTAACTAGCTCTACAAGCTAGTTCAAATAATTTTACACTAGAGTTGAACTAGCTATACAGCTTGTAGAGTTGAACAAGCTCTATAAGCTAGTTCAAATAATTTTTCACTAGAGTAGAACCAGCTCTATAACCTAGTACAGATAATTTTACACTAGAGTTGAACTAGCTCTATAACCTAGTAAAAATGATTTTACACTAGAGTTGAACTAGCTCTACAGTCTAGTTCAAATAGTTTTACACTAGAGTTGAACTAGCTCCATAACCTAGGACAAATAATTTTACACTAGAGTTGAACTAGCTCTACAGTCTAGTTCAAATAATTTTACACCAGAGTTGAACTAGCTCTATAAGATAGTACACATAATTTCACACTAGATTTGAACTAGCTCTACAAGCTAGTTCAAATAATTTTACACTAGAGTTGAACTAGCTCTACAAGGTAGTTTAAATATTTTTCTACTAGAGTAGAACTAGCTCTATAACCTAGTACAAATAATTTTACAGTAGAGTTGAACTAGCTCTATAACCTAGTACAAATAATACAATAGAGTTGACCTAGCTCTACAAGCTAGTTCACAAATAATTTCACACTAGAGTTGAACTAGCTATACAAGCTAGTTCAAATAATTTTACACTAGAGTAGAACTAGGTCTATATCCTAGTACAAATAATTTTACAATAGAGTTGAACTAGCTCGACAAGCTAGGTCAAATTATTTTACACTAGAGTTGAACTAGCTCTATAACCTAGTTCAAATAATTATGCACTAGAGTAGAACTAGCTCTATAACCTAGTACAAATAATTTTACACTAGAGTTGAACTAGCTCTATAACCTAGTAGAAATAATTTTACACTAGAGTTGAACTAGCTCTACAAGCTAGTTCAAATAATTTTACACTAGAGTTGAACTTGCTCTATAACATAGTACACATAATTTCACACTAGATTTGAACTAGCTCTACAAGCTAGTTCATGTAATTCTACACTAGAGTTGAACTAGCTCTACAAGATAGTTAAAATAATTTTACACTAGAGTTGAACTAGCTCTACAGGCTAGTTCAAATAATTTTACACTAGTGTTGAAGTAGCTCTACAAGCTAGTTCAAATAATTTTACACTAGTGTTGAACTAGCTCTCAATAACCTAGTACAAAAAAATCCACACTAGAGTTGAACTAGCTCTACAAGATAGTTTTCAAATAATTTTACACTAGAGTTGAACTAGCTCTACAAGCAAGTTCAAATTATTTTACACTAGAGTTGAACTAGCTCTATAAGATAGTACACATAATTTCAGACTAGATTTGAACTAGCTCTACAAGCTAGTTCAAATA
>NW_021277587.1:0-2064 GCF_002162155.2 Triticum dicoccoides | reverse complement strand
AACCGGTGGTCGCTCTACCTCAGGGATATGAGGAGGGGATCGCCGGGTAGGATTATGCTATGAGATGCTATTTGGAGATGCTACTTGGAGGACTTCAATCTACTCTCTTCTACTTGATGCAAGACGGTGGCTGCGAGAAGCGTAGTCTTCGACAGGATTAGCTATCCCCCTCTTATTCTGGCATTCTGCAGTTCAGCCCACTGATATGGCCTCCTTACACATATACCCATGCATATGTAGTGTAGTTCCTTGCTTGCGAGTACTTTGGATGAGTACTCACGGTTGCTTTCTCCCCCCTTTTTTCCCCTTTCCTTTCTTTCTGGTTGTCGCAACCAGAGGCTGGAGTCCAGGAGCCAGACGCCACCGTCGACGACGACCCCTACTACACTGGAGGTGCCTACTACTACGTGCTGCCCGCTGATGACGACCGGGAGTAGTTTAGGAGGATCCCAGGCAGGAGGCCTGCGCCTCCTTCGATCTGTATCCCAGTTTGTGCTAGCCTTCTTAAGGCAAACTTGTTTAACTTATGTCTGTACTCAGATATTGTTGCTTCCGCTGACTCGTCTATGATCGAGCACTTGTATTCGAGCCCTCGAGGCCCCTGGCTTGTATTATGATGCTTGTATGACTTATTTTATTTGTAGAGTTGTGTTGTGATATCTTCCCGTGAGTCCCTGATCTTGATCGTACACATTTGCGTGCATGATTAGTGTACGATTGAATCGGGGGCGTCACAAGTTGGTATCAGAGCCGACTGCCTGTAGGAATCCCCCTTTCCAACTCCTTGGCCGAAGTCGAGTCTAGTCGTTGAAAAACTTTTACTAACATGGCTGTGTGGCCCGTGGGCCCACGTCGCCATCGGGTGGTAGTAGGATATTTTATTCCTCGACCTATACTCTGGGACTCTGACATCTCTTCTATTCGGGTTAAATGAATTTTACTAAATCTAACATTAGGATCTCGTTATCATTTTCACCCGGAGAGCCCCTTATTATTGATGATCGTCTGCTGCACCAGAAGATTCCGAAGATACTCTACGATGTGCTCTCGAGACTATGTGCCATCGCTTTTGCAATTCACTTCCATCGATAAATCCCTCTGGATAACTACTTACACCTATCGTTCATATTGTCATCCCCAGTTGCTCTTGTTATTACAAGATGTCCTGAAATACTCTTCGATATTCCGAGAATTCTTTACGCTTACTGCCCTGCAGTTCCTTGCTGCATGAATACCCCTACGAATAATTACTCGCGCTTGCCGAGTATCCGCTCATCCCCAGTTGTTCAGGTGTTTCACAAAAGTCTTCAAAATAATATTCGATCTTCCAAAAATCCTCTGGAGCCTTTGGCTCTTGAAATTCTTGCTTGCTTGCATTATGGTTAATCCCATAAGTCTCGTAGTCCTAATGACATTCCTTGTCATTATCATTTTGAGTCTGTTGACTCAATATGTTTGCGAATACACGCAATCATCATTGATCCTTATAAATTACTTTTCCGGCTAAGCTGCCATTCTTTTAACTGGAACTGGTTCCCGACCAATCCAATTGTCTTTGATTGTACCCTAAGGCTATTCAACTTATCCACCCCTAATCAGAGCATTGCTTCCGATCCCTTGATTTGGAAATCATAATTCCTTGCATTTGACAATTGAGTTAGTCAGTTGTTTCTATAATCTGCTTCCTCTAGTTGAGTACCGATGCTCACACCAGATCCCTTATGGACCACCAGATCCTTTGTTGGATTTTATCCGACAGATTCCTTCATATTCTATAAGCTTGTGAGCCTTTCCTCGGATACATAATGCCTTTGGTAAATTGTATCATCTGCTTTCTCCAGCATGCTCTACTCTCGAGCTTGTGTTATTTATTCCTGAAATTGTGGTATATGCTCCTAAGATGCCTCGATGGGTTGAACCTATGCCTTCCATATTAGGTGTGAACTCAAAAGTTTTCACGAGTCATAGTCGTCTGGTATTTTGCCAGATAATTCAACCCTACAACTTCTTCGAAAAAGAGAAGTGAATGAAAGGTTATACACTGAAGAAGTGGGAGTCGACCTT
>NW_021277586.1:0-1668 GCF_002162155.2 Triticum dicoccoides | reverse complement strand
ACCCTCTTCATTTAAATACTCATCTTCCTTTTTAGTCTACCGTAACTGATGGTTATCCATGCTTTTCTTAGCTTCATTATTACTCTCTTTATGTCCCACACATATGGCACATTGTCTGAAGTGTATGAATTTCCTCGTAACATGATGGATCCTTCATCTTCAGCTAACCTGCTACAAGTGTATGCTTTTTTTTCCTTTTTCAGGAATTTTGTTGCTGATGCAACCTGAATATGTGTTTACATTTAAGTTTCTACTTGATGTTTCTTAATTACCTTGTCTAAGCTTAGATTGTCGAGAAGTCCTACTTTCCAGGGATTTGAAGAAGCTGGATCAATACTGGCTTCATCTCCTTGTGTTTGTTGCGGGACCTGGAAACATGGTACAAGGTTAGTTCTTTAAAATAAATTAAAAGAAGCTTTCTATAGCTTGCTGCCTTGCTGTACATTTCTGTAACTTACAGTTTCACGGTTATGCAGTCCTGTATCATCAAACTGGTTTTGTGTAGCATCTTGTCCGTCCTGGTAGTTGAGTCAGTTATTTTCTGTGAATTGTTCCTGTTTCAAGCAACTTCATATCCTTAATAATGTCATGAGAATTTCAGGTTTTCTTTCAAAAGTGTTGTGAAGAAAACAAAATTGTCAATAACCTAGAGAAGGTCGTGAGAGTACTGACGTGGCGGTGTTGCTTTTTGGGCCCTTCCATTGTTTGCTCATGGATCATAGAGCGCATAGGTCATACATACACGTGCCATGTTTGTAATGCCTGTATTTTCAGTCAAGTTATTATTTTCCGTTTGTGTCTGATTGTTAATGGTTGGCATATTTGATTGAAGGCCAATTCAATTTCAGTCCATTGTAATATAGACACTCCCTTTTTAATACCAAAGTGTTCTTTATGTACGTGAAGTGTCTATGTAAGTGCTTTGTTTGGGCCAAGCCCAAATAATGAAAAATACAAGAATAACGATTCCCGACCAAACAACAAACTTATATATCTAAAAAACTCAATTTAGTAAAAATAGTTTTATAATAAGTACACTGTTATATATATTCACACTTCTTAAAAACCGATCAAAATTGCCAAAAGTTGTTCCATTTAAAAAATGCATTTACAAATGCTAAAACAAAACTCACTATTTTCTATTTTTTAATAAAGTATTTGTTTTTATCAAGAAAAACCTTTTTTTTGAAAGGAAAAAAAGAAAACTGATTCGGAGACTATTCCATGAACTACTCTTCAATCAGAAGAATGCCAAATTGGCTTCTTAACGAAAAAATTCAACCGAGAAGCAATAATCAGTGCAACATTAATATAGACATTTATTAGAACTAGATATAAATAATGGTGTGTAATGACAAAGAACTTCTTTAGGACTTTGCGAAGTATAAGGTTTGCTGGGTGTGTCGTTTGGTAAACAAAGTTGCCCATATTTAACTAAGGAAGGTTTTATGAATAAGCTTTGTAAAACATGGTTCCATGTCCCACCGGTGTGAGTTATCATGTTGATTAATAAATCACAGCTCAAGCCCGTTGCAACGCACGGGCATTTGTACTAGTAATAATAATAAAGCACCGTGGGTTTCTGGTCGTCCGTCGCATCATTTTACAAAAACATCCCTGCCTTTTTCGTTAATCAACCCGCAGTCCTGTATATATATGTGAAAAAAA
>NW_021277585.1:0-1318 GCF_002162155.2 Triticum dicoccoides | reverse complement strand
TACCCCCCAGGGCCCCCGTCCCTCCTAACCCTGTAGCGTTTGACCACGGGATCTAGCCCTTTGACTTTGCACGGACGGGCTTTGACCAGTGGACCTCTCCACCCGGTTGTGTTAGGTCGGCCCAGAGGAACACTTTGGAGCAACATCCGGGCCAAACCCACAGCTACATCCACTCCGTGTAGACCCGACGCGTCCGTTTCCCCCCTCCAGGTGCCGGCGGCGGCGGCGTCCGTGAGGGGGGGGCACGCACCGGAGACGCGTGCTGGGCGTTTGCAACCGCCTCAACACTTCCAGATTTGTGAGAGGCCGCCTACGCAAGATTTGACGGTATGCTAGCCCCCGGAGGCCGCTGGCCACAGTCGTAGACGTGCGAAGAGCAATCCGCGTAGAGGGAAGTGTTCAGATACTTCTCCATCACAAAAAATTATGAAAAATTACCATCAGTCCTACAGCACATGTGCCCACGTTGTGTAAAAAACTCATGATTTTATCTCGCTCCAAGTATTTAATAATATTCACGCTGCATCGTTACCGCAGAACGTCTACTACCGTTTCATTGCCGTCCGTGAGGGGGGGCCACAACCCGGAGACGCGTGCCGCCTCTTCGGACATGCCACAACACCACCCCGCATGTATGAGGGCCCGGTACGACGCTCCGGTGGCATTGCTACCCCCCCCCAGGGCCCCCGTCCCGCCTAACCCTGTAGCGTTTGACCACGGGATCTAGCCCTTTGACTTTGCATGGACGGGCTTTGACCAGTGGACCTCTCCACCCGGTTGTGTTAGGTCGGCCCTGAGGGACACCGGGAAGCAACATCCGGGCCAGGCCCACAGCTACATCCACTCCGTGTAGACCCGACGCGTCCGTTTCCCCCCTCCAGGTGTCGGCGGCGGCGGCGTCCGTGAGGGGGGGGCACGCACCGGAGACTCGTGCTGGGCGTTTGCAACCGCCTCAACACTTCCAGATTTGTGAGAGGCCGCCTACGCAAGATTTGACGGTATGCTAGCCCCCGGAGGCCGCTGGCCACAGTCGTAGACGTGCGAAGAGCAATCCGCGTAGAGGGAAGTGTTCAGATACTTCTCCATCACAAAAAATTATGAAAAATTACCATCAGTCCTATAGCACATGTGCCCACGTTGTGTAAAAAACTCATGATTTTATCGCGCTCCAAGTATTTAATAATATTCACGCTGCATCGTTACCGCAGAACGTCTACTACCGTTTCATTGCCGTCCGTGAGGGGGGCCACAACCCGGAGACGCGTGCCGCCTCTTCGGACATGCCACAACACCACCCCGCATGTATGAGGGCCCGGTA
>NW_021277584.1:0-1373 GCF_002162155.2 Triticum dicoccoides | reverse complement strand
TGTTTTGGGGTCCCAAAGCGATTTCCATGGTTGTCGAAATCCAAGGTGCGCTTATGTGTCGGTCATCAACAATCACAGTTTGGGCCGATTCTGGCCCGTTTCTTGGACTATTACTCTATTTTGGGGTCTCGGAGTCATTTCCACGATTGACGAACCCCGGGGTGCGTTTACGTGTTGGTCATCAACACTCACATATTCGGCCGATTCTAATACGTTTCGTACACTATTACTCAGCGTTTTGGGGACCCAGAGTGATTTCCACGATTGATGAGCCCTGGGGTGCGTTTATGTGTTCGTCGTCAACACTCACAGTTTTGGCCAAATCAGACCTGTTTTGTGGACTATTACTCACTGTTTTTGGGTCCCGAAGAGATTTCCATAGTTGTTGAACCCCAAGGTGTGCTTACGAGTTGGTCATCAACACTCCCAGTTTTGGCCGATTCTGGCCCATTTCATGGACTATTACTCACCGTTTTGGGGTCCCAAAGCGATTTCCATGGTTGTCGAACTCCAAGGTGCGCTTACGTGTCGGTCATCAACAATCACAGTTTGGGCCGTTTCTGGCCCATTTCTTGGACTATTACTCTATTTTGGGGTCTCTGAGTCATTTCCATGAATGAAGAACCCCGGGGTGCGTTTACGTGTCGGTCATCAACACTCACATATTCGGCCGATCCTAATCCGTTTCCTACACTATTAATCAGCGTTTTGGGGGCCCAGAGTGATTTCCACGATTGATGAGCCCCGTGGTGCGTTTATGTGTTCGTCGTCAACACTCACAGTTTTGGCCAAATCAGACCTGTTTTGTGGACTATTACTCACTGTTTTTGGGTCCCGAAGAGATTTCCATAGTTGTTGAACCCCAAGGTGTGCTTACGTGTTGGTCATCAACACTCCCAGTTTTGGCCGATTCTGGCCCGTTTCATGGACTATTACTCACTGTTTTGGGGTCCCAAAGCGATTTCCATGGTTGTCGAAATCCAAGGTGCGCTTATGTGTCGGTCATCAACAATCACAGTTTGGGCCGATTCTGGCCCGTTTCTTGGACTATTACTCTATTTTGGGGTCTCGGAGTCATTTCCACGATTGACGAACCCCGGGGTGCGTTTACGTGTTGGTCATCAACACTCACATATTCGGCCGATTCTAATACGTTTCGTACACTATTACTCAGCGTTTTGGGGACCCAGAGTGATTTCCACGATTGATGAGCCCTGGGGTGCGTTTATGTGTTCGTCGTCAACACTCACAGTTTTGGCCAAATCAGACCTGTTTTGTGGACTATTACTCACTGTTTTTGGGTCCCGAAGAGATTTCCATAGTTGTTGAACCCCAAGGTGTGCTTACGAGTTGGTCATCAACACTCCCAGTTT
>NW_021277583.1:0-1069 GCF_002162155.2 Triticum dicoccoides | reverse complement strand
AACAAGAGATAGGGTTGATTTCGGACCCCTCCACCAAGGGCCACGAAATTCCCCCCCTCTTCCTCCATATATACAGCCCTTAGGGCATCGTTTAGACTTTGGGTTTTGTTTAGATTAAAAGTTCGCCATAGCTGCAACTTCGCGTACTTCGTTTGTGTTCAACGACCAGACAAAGGCGTCACAGAACCCCACCTTGATCAATAAAGCTTTCATCTTATATTCGCAATATCCAGATTGCAATCTTAGTTTCTTGCTTGTTCTTCGTTTGCTCGCAGGAAACAGACCCTCGTGGTCAGGTTGATCGTGCCCCGGCGTGGTCAATAACCTCTCGGAGTTGGTTTAGCGATTGCTAAGGCGCGACGTCCTCGCACGTTCGTAGTCGGATCGTCAAAGTCGACTTCCACCAAAGCGAAATCCACCATCTCATTGAAAGATGGGACACCTTTGCCTCTATCAGTTCATGAGAATATGATGCTGCCTAAATTGGATACATTTGTTTTGCTTACAAATGAAGGGCCTAGCTTGGAGAAGGATGAACATTGGAACAAGAACGGAGTTACAAGTGATGATTTCAGGACTTTGAAGCCACCATAATGTGTGCATGAAGCCTTGGACGAAATATACAAGATGCCACTTCATAAATTTCGTCCCGAGGCTATTTTAGGTGCTGCGTCACCTTATTATTGGGCCAGGCCCATGTAATTTCGAAATACATAAGTATAGGCTATTTTTAGAGTCCGTATGTGTGGGGAAACAAGAGATAGGGTTGATTTCGGACCCCTCCACCAAGGGCCACGAAATCCCCCCCCTTTTCCTCCATATATACAGCCCTTAGGGCATCGTTTAGACTTTGGGTTTTGTTTAGATTAAAAGTTCGCCATAGCTGCAACTTCGCGTACTTCGTTTGTGTTCAACGACCAGACAAAGGCGTCACAGAACCCCACCTTGATCAATAAAGCTTTCATCTTATATTCGCAATATCCAGATTGCAATCTCAGTTTCTTGCTTGTTCTTCGTTTGCTCGCAGGAAACAGACCCTCGTGGTCAGGTTGATCGTGCTCCGGCGTGG
>NW_021277582.1:0-1536 GCF_002162155.2 Triticum dicoccoides | reverse complement strand
CTGCGGGGTGTCTCTTCTGCAATTGCTGAGGCGGCGGAGACGGCTGACGGGGCTGAGTTGGATGAGGAGGAGTGGCCTGAAACTGTGACGGACTTGAAGCAGGAGTGGCCTGAGGTTGTGCCGGACTTGGAGGAGGAGTGGACGTCTGACGCTATGTCGGACTTGGAGGAGGAGTGGCCTGACACTTTGCCAGACTTGGAGGAGGAGGAGTGGCCTCACGCGTTGGTGGACTTGGAGGAGCGGGAGTCTGCTGACTCGGTGGCGGACTTCGACGAGGAGTCGGGTGACGCGGTGTCGGTGGCCTTCGAAAAATGATGCAATCCTTTCTCCATAGGATGATACGATGTTTGGCATCTCCGAGTGTGTGCTCCTCGTCACCTCCAGGAATGTCAAGCTCTAGCCCCGAATATTGGTCCACCACCTCATCAACCACGACACGAGCATAGCCTGCTGGAATCGGGTTGCAACGGAAGGTTGCATCGGGGGAATTTGTATAAGCAACATCGTCCGCCACCTTCAAGGATATGTTCTTAATTTTGAAGTGTAGCTCGCAGTTAGTGTTCTCCGCGATATCATCCACGGGGTATCTATCCAGCATTGCGTCAAACGGGGCGGAACCCACGCTGCTTCTCGGCATGGACGGGGCGGTGGTATCCAATGTTGGATCATCCGCTAGCTGCTGCAGCTGCTGAGACCCCCTTTGCTGGCTAAGTGAGTCGATCTGCTCCTGCTGCCGCTGGAATTTGATTGCCAAGTCCGCTTGACTTGCTTCTAGGCCTTGAAGGCGTTCATAGTCCCGCTTCCTCTGCTCCTCCTCCATCTTCCTCTTATTCTCCTCCGCAATCTTCTTTCTCGCACGGGTTCTGTAGTCAGCGTTCCAGTCTGAAAACCCCTCATACCACGGAATAGCGCCCTTGCCTCGTGTTCTTCCCGGGTGTTCAGGATTTCCCAGGGCACGCGTAAGCTCGTCGTTCTCTCTGTTGGGCTGCAACACCCCCGATCGAGCCTCTTCTATTGCAACAAGTAGCGCATCGTCGGCTCCATTCAGACATGCCTTCGTCGAAACATTGCCTGTCTTCGGGTCCAACTCCCCCCCATGCACATAGAACCAAGTCCTGCACCTGGGGGGCCAGCTCTTAGTAACCGGAGTGACACTTGCATCCTCCATCTCTTTCTCAGACTTATCCCACTTAGGCATTGCCACCGCGTAGCCACCTGGCCCCAGCTTATGGAACATATCCTTTTTTCGGCATTCTTCTTGTTTATTCTCGACCGTTCCTTAGCTAATCCTGAATCCTTGAATTTCACGAAATCGTCCCAATGAGCACTTTGATTCTCTAGTATCCCCTCGAATACTGGAGTCTTGCTTCCTCCCTTGACGTACTTCTCCCACGTCGTTCTCTTGTGGTTCTTGAATGCAACCGCCATCTTCCTAAAAGCAGCGTCCTTGACTTTCCGCACATCTGCTTCTGTGAAATTATCTGGTAGGGCGAAATGTTCCATGAGAGTATCCCAAAGCAGTTTTTTTTTATTCTC
>NW_021277581.1:0-1536 GCF_002162155.2 Triticum dicoccoides | reverse complement strand
CTGCGGGGTGTCTCTTCTGCAATTGCTGAGGCGGCGGAGACGGCTGACGGGGCTGAGTTGGATGAGGAGGAGTGGCCTGAAACTGTGACGGACTTGAAGCAGGAGTGGCCTGAGGTTGTGCCGGACTTGGAGGAGGAGTGGACGTCTGACGCTATGTCGGACTTGGAGGAGGAGTGGCCTGACACTTTGCCGGACTTGGAGGAGGAGGAGTGGCCTCACGCGTTGGTGGACTTGGAGGAGCGGGAGTCTGCTGACTCGGTGGCGGACTTCGACGAGGAGTCGGGTGACGCGGTGTCGGTGGCCTTCGAAAAATGATGCAATCCTTTCTCCATAGGATGATACGATGTTTGGCATCTCCGAGTGTGTGCTCCTCGTCACCTCCAGGAATGTCAAGCTCTAGCCCCGAATATTTGTCCACCACCTCATCAACCACGACACGAGCATAGCCTGCTGGAATCGGGTTGCAACGGAAGGTTGCATCGGGGGAATTTGTATAAGCAACATCGTCCGCCACCTTCAAGGATATGTTCTTAATTTTGAAGTGTAGCTCGCAGTTAGTGTTCTCCGCGATATCATCCACGGGGTATCTATCCAGCATTGCGTCAAACGGGGCGGAACCCACGCTGCTTCTCGGCATGGACGGGGCGGTGGTATCCAATGTTGGATCATCCGCTAGCTGCTGCAGCTGCTGAGACCCCCTTTGCTGGCTAAGTGAGTCGATCTGCTCCTGTTGCCGCTGGAATTTGATTGCCAAGTCCGCTTGACTTGCTTCTAGGCCTTGAAGGCGTTCATAGTCCCGCTTCCTCTGCTCCTCCTCCATCTTCCTCTTATTCTCCTCCGCAATCTTCTTTCTCGCACGGGTTCTGTAGTCGGCGTTCCAGTCTGAAAACCCCTCATACCACGGAATAGCGCCCTTGCCTCGTGTTCTTCCCGGGTGTTCAGGATTTCCCAGGGCACGCGTAAGCTCGTCGTTCTCTCTGTTGGGCTGCAACACCCCCGATCGAGCCTCTTCTATTGCAACAAGTAGCGCATCGTCGGCTCCATTCAGACATGCCTTCGTCGAAACATTGCCTGTCTTCGGGTCCAACTCCCCCCCATGCACATAGAACCAAGTCCTGCACCTGGGGGGCCAGCTCTTAGTAACCGGAGTGACACTTGCATCCTCCATCTCTTTCTCAGACTTATCCCACTTAGGCATTGCCACCGCGTAGCCACCTGGCCCCAGCTTATGGAACATATCCTTTTTTCGGCATTCTTCTTGTTTATTCTCGACCGTTCCTTAGCTAATCCTGAATCCTTGAATTTCACGAAATCGTCCCAATGAGCACTTTGATTCTCTAGTATCCCCTCGAATACTGGAGTCTTGCTTCCTCCCTTGACGTACTTCTCCCACGTCGTTCTCTTGTGGTTCTTGAATGCAACCGCCATCTTCCTAAAAGCAGCGTCCTTGACTTTCCGCACATCTGCTTCTGTGAAATTATCTGGTAGGGCGAAATGTTCCATGAGAGTATCCCAAAGCAGTTTTTTTTTATTCTC
>NW_021277580.1:0-1053 GCF_002162155.2 Triticum dicoccoides | reverse complement strand
CCCAACTCCGCCTCCTCTTGATGCGGGAGAGCACGGGCTACGTCCCGGTGGTCTCCGCGTGTCCAACCGCCACCTGTAGCACGTTTCTGAGCCGCGCCGCCGTCGTTCTGGTCGCCGCCGGCGAGGTTACGGTGACGCTGACATGGCGGATTAGATTAGTACTAATTACGCTATTAGTCTAACGCTATGACAATGACAGCTGGGCCCCGCGTCTAATTAACTCCGGGTTTATTTTCTGTTTAGATTAGTTTAATAAAGTGGGGCCCACAAGTCAGAGTTGACTGTGCTGACGTGTCCGTTGACCGGACCCACCTGTCATACACCCGAATCAGCCCCAGTCACTGACCAGTGGACCCCACTGGTCAGGTTTGACCGGACCAGCCCAGTTGACCCTGCTGACGTCACTGTGACGTGGGGCTGACGCAATAAGTATTTTCTGGTTTTAAAAAATAATCAGGAAATTCCAGAAAATAGCTAAAACTTCAATAAATCATAGAAATTCAACCGTAACTCCAAATTAAATAATTTATATATGAAATATTATTAGAAAAATTCAAGGAATCCATCTGTACCATTTTCATGCATGTTAGAACAACTTATCACTACTGTTTAGGGCAAATGAGGTGAATGACATTTAAATAACCACATATGGAGTTTGAATTTGAATCTTGGATTCAAACCAACTTCATTTAATCTGGTTTTAGGTGCATTAGCCCAAAACACATTCATATTGCCATGTCATAGCATGCATCATATTGTGCATTGCATTGATCGTGTTTTTCTGTATTGCCGGTAATTGTCCCCTCTCGATAGGCGTGTACCGACGATGTGATCGATGACACCGATGAAGAGCTATATTATCTTCAGAAGTGCCAGGCAAGCAAAACCCCCTTGTTCATTCCGATAAAATCCCACTCTCTCGCTCCTGCTCTCTTTTACTGCATTAGGACAACACCGATTTAACTGTTACATGCTGCGGTAGTTGAACCCCTTTATCCTCTGCATGACCTGTCATTGCCACAGTAAATAGATGAAACCCACTAGCATGAGTAG
>NW_021277579.1:0-1270 GCF_002162155.2 Triticum dicoccoides | reverse complement strand
TAACGAATGGGTCATGTCCATCACATCATTCTCCTAATGATGTGATCCCGTTCATCAAATGACAACACATGTCTATGGTTAGGAAACATAACCATCTTTGATAACGAGTTAGTCAAGTAGAGGCATACTAGGGACTATATGTTTTGTCTATGTATTCACACATGTACTAAGTTTCCGGTTAATACAATTCTAGCATGAATAATAAACATTTATCATGAATTAAGGAAATAAATAATAACTTTATTATTGCCTCTAGGGCATATTTCCTTCACCACCTCAATGAATCCCGAGAATTTCATCCCACATAAAGTGAAAGTGCCTTTTGGAGTGTAACATGATGTTTGCTGAGAGCAAAATCGGGCAGTGATAAGACACTGAGGTGGACAGCGCCTGAAGAAGAGGGTTTGGGTGATCTGATATTGGCTCCATGTCCGCAATGGTAAGGTTGCTATCAGAGATCGAAAGACCTAAGTATTTTATGGGCATCTCCCCAAGTCTACAATTCATGATATTGGCCACGCTAAGTTGGACCCCAAGGTCCCTTCTCATGACAAGTGCATGACCTTTCTAAAAATTGATCTTCACAGCGGTGTTTGGTTGGGGCTAATTAGAGATAGGGAATGAGAATTGAAGGGGTATGGGACTTCAAATCTATTGTTTGGTTAGAGGGATTGGGGGTTCATAAGGGAATAGTCATGGGACTTGAGACTCCAACTCCCATCATTTTATTAACATGGGAGGGAGTAGGAGTTGGAAGGAAATTATTTTAGTGAGTCAATCTTAACCCTTCATGATAACTTACATTAATTTCCCTTGTCTATTGCCTTGCCAATTCCCACGAACCAAATAGGGAAATACAGTTTCTCCTCAAACTCTCACACATAATTCCCATCATATGCCAAACAGGGGATTGGGAATAAAACAACTCATCCCATATCTAATCTCAATACAACTCCCTATATTAAACTCCCATTTCGTGTTCAAAAAAAACTCCCATTCCCCTCCCCAAATTTTACCAAACGCTCTCTTAATCTTAGCATCGCCTCGGAACACAGGAGAAGGAACTTGGGTTAATGATTAATGATCCACACTCGATCTTTTCGAATAAGGATGAAGGTATCATTTGCGTACTCGAGGTGAGTAATCTCACCGGCATAGATATGATGTGACATGTCATGGATGTGAACAACGGCCTTGGACTCATCAAACATGGTGTACCACGATGTTTAATGGGAGGGGGAAGAGGATCCCCTTGTCTACCCCCCCCCCC
>NW_021277578.1:0-1609 GCF_002162155.2 Triticum dicoccoides | reverse complement strand
TTTTGAATTTTAAAAATAATTCAAACAATGCCAAAAACTCCACTGAATATTTTATATTGCTAGATGGACTTTTCCAAAAGCTTATAAAATATTTCAGGGATATTTGAAATTATATTCTAATTATATGAATATAATTCAAATTCAAATAACTAATGAATTAAATTCAAAGTCCCAAAAATAACTCCTTAAAAATGTTCAATATTTTGGTTGGGACCAGAACCCTTACCAAAAATTATCAAACATTTAAGAGGAGCATTTTGGAGCAATGAATGAGATTTCTAGGGTTTTTGCCCCTCTTTTATTTAGGGTTTTGAGGCTTCCAATATTCCTCAATTCAAGTTTCAAAAATATAGACATGATGCACACATGAAGCTAACCTAGAGCAATGCCTGAAGCTAGGGATGTGACAACGACCACGAGCGGCAAGGCAGGGGAGGTGAAAGGAGGTAAAACCGAAGTCCAAGACAAACAAGACAACTCCAAAGGCCGGGACCACGGAGAGCAATGGGCGAAGCAGGTTTCCCTGGCAAGGACCTTGCCGGGGCAGCCTCAGCAGCCCTGGCAAGCCCCTTGCCGGGGCAGCTTGCCCACACCAGAGGAGTGAGCCACCCTCGAACCCAAGGTCTCCAACACCATCAACCACGTTGGGACGGCTCGTGAGGCACCTCCATGGTGGCATGCAGATCTTTGTGAAGACAAAGAATATTCAAGATTAGATGAAGATTGGAAGGCATGATTCTCGACAAGGTTCTTGCCGAGAAAACCCATAAGACCCCCGGCAAGATCCTTGCCGGGGACGACAGCGCGCCGCGGCAAGACCCTTGCCGGGCCACCCGGCAAGGCCCTTGCCAAGGGCGTCAGCGGGCCACAACTAGGCCCGCACCAACCAAGTGTCCATCGATGTTCACATGCAGCTGCCAGCTCAACCAGCTGGGCAGGCACCTGCGTGGCAACATGCGGCTTCCAGGCTAACTCAGCGCGCGCCTGCATGGTGGCATGCAGATCTTCGTGAAGGCTCCACCACCGCACCACCTCAGCTGCTTGCCTGCCTACATGGCGCCGCATGCATCGCTGGCCAGGGCGCATGTTGAAGCGAGGAGGAGCGGCGACGGACGGGGGCCTCGCTCCCGTGCCCAATAAAGCAAGAGGACACCTAAGCTACGCATTAAATGCGTCTTGTCCTATAATGCGAGCAATAACCTCATAGCACTGTAGGCCTTTCCACCTCCTGTGTGCCACTGTGGTAGCCCCATTTGACTATAAAAGGAGGCCCATGGCATACTGGCGAGGGATTCGGCTCTTTTGAACCACGAATCCACCATATCTAGTTCAAGAGCTCAAGAACACTCAATACATACACCAAAGCAAGACTAGGGTTTTACGCATCCTCGCGACCCAAACCTGGGTAAACGATCCTTGTGCTGATTGCTAATCCTGCTCTTCTCGCAACCCTGCGCCCCAACAACCGTAGAAGGGATCCTCGTGATCCCATAGGTGTCATTTCCCACCGACACTTAACGACCAACATGTAAGCACACCTTGGGTTTGAGAACCATGGATATCGCTCTGGGACCCAAAAACGGTGAGTAGTAGTCCACAAAACGGTCCA
>NW_021277577.1:0-1922 GCF_002162155.2 Triticum dicoccoides | reverse complement strand
GGCGCGCAGTATTGTCTTCGGCATTGCAGGGTGGGTTCCTTCTTCGAATACTCCATAGTAATTATCGAACACTTAAACCGTGTCTGGATCTGCAAAATGATCTTCACATACCACCGTAGAGAGAATGATATTTCACAAATGCAATCTGCTGACAACTTTTTAGACAACGTGACATGTCATTACGGTCGGGTCATTATTCGAACCGTTTTCCCACAACCGGCCACAGCGCATATTGCGAGGCGGTTTCCTTGACACGTCTTGTCAAAGCAGAGATCGTGTCCCCCTTATCACGGGATTCTCATCAATACGGGTATGGATAATCCAACCGCACCGCTAATCGCGGTGAGTGGGGAGCGAGCGGGTTCCACCAGGCAAGTGGGGAGGCGAAAAAAGCTTTTACCGTCTCTATAAAGAGATAAGGTCCCTTCCTCTTTACCCACGCCTTCTCCTCCCGCTAGCCCATTCTCCTCTGTTCGAGCCCTAACGCCCAGGCATTCTTCTCTTCCATCGAAGAAAGGTTTTCCGAAGATGTCCGGATCCGGAGCAGGAGGCAGATGGATGGCCTCTACTGTCCAGGAGAAGGATATCAAGAGGCTCCGGGAGGCCGGGTATCTGGCCAAGAAGATCAGCCACCGTCTCCCACCGACGGGACAGGTCGTCCCTACTCCGGAGCCTCACGAGAGAGTCGTGTTCCTTCCCCATTTTGTCCACGGGCTCGGGTTTCCTCTTCACCCATTTGTTCGTGGAGTCATGTATTACTATGGGATTGATTTTCATGATCTTTCCCCCAACTCTTTCCTCAATATCTCGACGTTCATCGTCGTGTGCGAGGCCTTTCTCCGGATTTCGCCTCACTTCGGCCTGTGGCCGAAGATTTTGAATGTGAAGCCCAAGGTGGTGAGTGGCGAGCACGCCGAGTGCGGCGGCGCCATGGTGAGCAAGATGCCCAAGGTCGTTTGGCCGACGGGTGCCTTCAACGACTCCGTCAAGGAGTGGCAGCAGCAGTGGTTCTATATCACCGAACCATGCGGCAAAAAGTGGGATGCAGCTCCAGAGTTCAGATCCGGAGCCCCACTGCAGCTCACGTCCTGGCCCAAGAAGGGCCCGAACTGGTCCTCGTCCGATGAGCTGTCGCTGCTCCAGACGTGCGTTCAGAGTGTGGTCAACAAGGACGTCAAGCTTGTCGACGTAGTCCAGGAGATGTTAGTTCGCCTGGTTCTCCCTTGCCAGTGTCGAGCCTGCAGCTTGTGGGAGTACGACCCAACCGAGCACCAGACCCTTCGGGAGCTCTACGATTCCTCCCACAAGGACATCTGGAAGGTGCTCTTTAAGTCCGGCAAATCATGGCCGGGCTCCTCCGAGGACCGTGAGTATCAATTATCCCATTCTGCAAGCCCGGTAAGTTATAGCAACGCTCCGTCCATCCATGCTTCAGTTGGCATGTCCTGACGGAGACATCTTTATCCTGTTTTATCATGACCCCAGGGATGGATAAAAAAGGTGGAGCGGATACATTGTCCGGCCCCGCTGCCGGAGGAACCGGCCACACCTCTTCTGACGAAGATGCTGGTCCCCGCGCCTTACGAGGCGCTAAAGAAAGAGGCCTCCAAGGCCTCCAAGTAGGTCAAGAAGACCCGGAGTGGCCTCCGTCGTCGCGAGGCTTCGGACGCCAAATCCGAAGACTCCAGCGACGATCCTTCTTTTGAAGACGAAGAGGAGGAAGCAGAGGAGGACGAGCCTCACTCTGGAGGTGGGAAGAAAAGGACGGCCTCCTCATCCCTTGAGGCCGAACCGCCCAAGAGGGGGAAAGGTTCCCTCCCAGAGGTATCCACCACGGCTGCCAATAGCAGCCCGGAGTGGGATCCCAGGGCCCAGCCCCTAGAAAAGTCGTGAGTATACGAAATCCGAACACGCATATACGT
>NW_021277576.1:0-587 GCF_002162155.2 Triticum dicoccoides | reverse complement strand
CTCCCAGAACGGACCCCAAGACCTGAAAAAGCACCGGATTTGGTCGAAATTACGCCCGGCGGTACCAACCCAAACCCAAAAAGCCGGGGCGCAGCTGGGAGCGCCGGCGCTCTTTTTTGCATGCAAAGCCCCCACATGTCGGCCTCTCTCCTCACTCTCTCTCTCCTCTTTTCCTCTCAGCCTCTCTCCTCTCTCTCATTTTTTCCTCGCGAACGGCGCCGGAGTCCGCGCGGCCCGTCTGCGCCACCGCCTTGCTGGCGGAGCTGAGCCAGCGGCGCCGGCCACGGGCAGCCCCGGCACCGGGCGCACCGCCCCGAGCGTCCCCGGCACCGGGCGCGCCGGCCACAGGCGGCCCCGACACTGGGCGCACCGGCCCCGAGCGTCCCCGGCACCGGGCGCGTCGGCCACGGGCGGCCCCGAGCGTCCCTGGCACCGGGCGCACCGGCCACGGGCGGCCCCGAGCGCGGAGGCCACGGGCGTCCCCGGGCGGCCCCATCACCAGGTGCACCGGCCCCGAGCGTGCCGACCACGGCCGTCTCCCTCGTCTCGCTCGTCTCCCTCGTCTCCGCCGTCTCCCTCGTCTTCCC
>NW_021277575.1:0-830 GCF_002162155.2 Triticum dicoccoides | reverse complement strand
TGATAGAGGCGGAGGTGTCCCGTCTTTCGATGAGATGATGGATATCGCTTTGGTGGAAGTCGACTTTGATGATCCGACTACGAACGTGCGAGGACGTCGCGCCTTAGCAATCGCTAAACCAACTCCGCGAGGTTATTGACCACGCCGGAGCACGATCAACCTGACCACGAGGGTCTGTTTCCTGCGAGCAAACGAAGAACAAGCAAGAAACTAAGATTGCAATCTGGATATTGCGAATATAAGATGAAAGCTTTATTGATCAAGGTGGGGTTCTGTGACGCCTTTGTCTGGTCGTTGAACACAAACGAAGTACGCGAAGTTGCAGCTATGGCGAACTTTTAATCTAAACAAAACCCGAAGTCTAAACGATGCCCTAAGGGCTGTATATATGGAGGAAGAGGGGCGAATTTCGTGGCCCTTGGTGGAGGGGTCCGAAATCAACCCTATCTCTTGTTTCCCCACACATACAGACTCTAAAAATAGCCTATACTTATGTATTTCGAAATTACATGGGCCTGGCCCAATAATAAGGTGTCGCAGCACCTAAAATAGCCTCGGGACGAAATTTATGAAGTGGCATCTTGTATATTTCGTCCAAGGCTTCATGCACCCATTATGGTGGCTTCAAAGTCCTGAAATCATCACTTGTAACTCCGTTCTTGTTTCCCTTGCGCATGCCATCATCTCCATGCTTGTTCTTGCTCCAATGTTCATCCTTCTCCAAGCTAGGCCCTTCATTTGTAAGCAAAACAAATGTATCCAATTTAGGCAGCATCATATTCTCATGAACATTAGAATCATTACCAAGAAACGAAAGTACCTGGTAATTT
>NW_021277574.1:0-4980 GCF_002162155.2 Triticum dicoccoides | reverse complement strand
ACACCACCCGGTTGTGGTAGGTCATCCCATAGAAACACTTGAGAGCAACGTCCCCTCCGTATAGACCCGATGCGGCTGTTTCCGCCCTCCAGATGCTGGCGGCGGTGCCGTCCGTCAGGGGGGCACACCGCGGACGTGAGGGGGTCACACTCCGGATACGGGTGCCGGGCGTTTGCAACCGCCACTCAACTTCTATCGCATAGCTGTTTTTGATTTTAATAAAATTTAAGGACCTATATTCAAAAGAACATGACAACATATTATTAATGTGCTCGAAAAAAATACAAACTATATATATATGTTCATAATCTATGGAAAAAATTACAAACTACATATATATTCATATAATACATAAAAAAGCATGAACACATATTTTTTTAAAAGCATAAAAACATATGCAAAAAAACGTGTGTAAAAAAAGCATTAAAACATATGTAAAAAAATAGCTATGCCGACGGCAAAGCCGTCGGCATAGATACGGCAGATATGCCGTGGATCGATGACGTGGCAGATATGTCGACGGCTGCCGTCGGCATACCTACACCGCGGATCGGTGATGTGGCATGCGGAGATATGCCGACGGCCGCCCGTCCCGACCGTCGGCATAGGTTTGACGGCGTTAGCCGCTAGTCACGGGCGGGGTCGCCGGGCCCACAGTTATACCGACGGCTGATTTATGCCGACAACGGCTGTCGGCATGTCAGCGGCTAGGTCGACGGCCGTTCTGTGCCGACGGCGGCCGTCGGCATAGATCCACGTAAACCGACGGCCAGTGTAAGCCGACGGCCAGGACTGGGCTGTCGGCATATCTCAAACTAGGCCGACGGCAGCCGTAGGCATAGGTTTGGCCGTCGGCGTATGCCCGTTTTCCGATAGTGACTGGACAATTATGTATACATTTTCCCACACCTTTTGGCCCTATTATTCGGGGGATCAAGGCTCTCATATGCGGAGGAAGGAGGGAACTTGTCGTTACAAAAACTTTCAGAAAGTTATAATATAATTGCAGATGTTCTAGCTTTATTAGCATGATCGGGACGCCTCACCGATGTGTGGATGGAAGGTGCCCTTAGTTTTTAGCAAACTACTCCCTCCCTCCTATAATATAAGAGCGGTTTTGATACTGTAGTGTTAAAAATGTTTTTATATTATGCGGCAAAGGAATATTTCACTAATAGAAAAAGGGTCATTTGTCCCGGTTCATAAGGCCCATCTGTCCCGGTTGGGGAACCGGGACTAAAGGGTCGTTATTAATGCCCTAGGCCTTTAGTCCCGGTTCTTATACTAACCGGGACAGATGGGCCTCCACGTGACCGGTGCTGCGAGCCCAAGCAGGAGGCACTTTAGTCCCGGTTGGTGGCACCAACCGGGACCAATAGGCATCCACACGTCAGCTGTTCAGGGGCTAGGGTTTTTGTTTTTTTTTCTGAAAGGGGGGTGGATTTGGGGGTTTTGTATGGTTAATTAAGGTGTTTCATATATTGTGTTAGGTAGCTAATTAATTAATAGAGAGAAGTGTCCTCTCTTATCTCCGTGCTTGGTCGACGCTACGTACTATACGTATAGAGAGACCCTCGACACGCTAGCTAGTAAGAAAATGAAGGAAACCATTAAGTACAGAAGTTCGTCATGCATACCGAGAGAAGTGATCGACCTCTCCTTCTCCAAGAGATTAGTCGAACAACAAGTTTTTGTATATCTATCCGACGCTACTGGCTACATATATACAATATAAGATCTCTTACAATATAATCCCCTAATTATATATGAACTCAGGGTCCATATGGTATTCTCCGGTTTTATTGATGACGTGGTTAAGAAAGAATCCTGCTAATTCCTCTTGAATTGCTTTCATGCGATCTTCTGGTAGGAGTTCATTCCGCATCTCCCACGTCTAATTTGAAGAAGGGGTTAATACATATATATATATATATATATATATATGAATGAAACTCAACAGAAATGATGGTGTAATAAAATGAAATTGTGAATATTATTGCTTACGCATATCAAATTGTCTCTTAGAGTAGCCCCACTTATCTTTGCAAGTCGCGTTGTAGATGAACTCGCACAGGTAGTATCCACAGTAATCATTCCCTTATTCCTGCCACAAGCACTTTACGAGAAATAGAGATCAATCAAAGCACTTTACGAGAAATAGAGGTCAATCAAACTAATAATGAAGTATTATAAATGGCATTGATGAAAGTAGCTAGAATCAACGGGAGATGCGCAGAACTAGCTAGCTAGTAGTACTTACTTTCGGATATGTATATCGCACTTCGACAGTCCCAGAGCTTCTTCGGTGAACTTTTTCCAAACCCTGCAAGACAAAGAAAATAATTATTACTTGAGATATCAGGAAATGAACAAAAAGTTGCCGATATGGTGCGATAATGATCGATTGAACTTACTTGTTGAGAATTTTAGTCATGTCCGCATAGGTCTCGGGATCTTTTCGTCTCGAGTCTAAGACAGTTACTAGTCCTTGCTCAAGCTTAATCTCTAGAAGAATATAGTGGAAGATGCGCACGCATGCATAACTCATCAATTACATTACTATAACCTCGCTCGAGTAATAAGGGAAACCGAATATGAACAAGACAGTAACACTCACTTGAAGTTGTAAGGAAAGAGTATTTTATTTTTGTTTTGATTTATTATCAATGATTTGAGAAAGTTGGCCTCAGCACCATCAGCGTTCTTTTTAACCTGAAATTCATCTATGAGATTTGTGTTAATGAACCCAATATCATACATTTTTGCTTTTCTGCACTCGACGATCTTCAATCTGCATAATATAGTGAGGATAATCATATATACATGCAATGAAAGAGTTGAGCTATATATAGAGACTTAATGACAGAAGTAGTACTTACAGACAGTAGCAAGTGACCGTTAATTTATCGAGGGCCTTTTGATTGAACCACTGGAAGAACTCCTCAAATGGAACAGTCAACAAATCAATTCCAACGAGGTCGTGCTCCTCTTTAACTCTCAGATATAAAGTATTCGTCCCCCCAGACTCTCTGCAGGTTTTCATGTACCAATCATGGAATCTTCGCATCATCGTTGTTAGAGATTTTTCATCTTTGACAAGAGGCTTCCCGTAATGGTATTGGTGTTTTTCCACCTCCAAGAAATCATAATGTACATCGTCAGGCAGGTAATCTTCAAGATTGCTATAACCGGGTACCATCCTCGGATCATTAGCGATGATATCGCTAGACACCTTGAGCGGGGGGCACGATTGGTCCGCTTGTTCGTCGAGCTGGGCAATTTTTTCCCAACCCGTCGTTCTGCTAACCTTCGATCACTGATAGTATTTCCCGACCGCTCCGCTTCGATATATACCTTTGCAGTAATGCGCTCATAGTTGTTTTTCAGCGGAGACTTTGGTGGTTTCCTCAGGGCATCGATAGTGCGCTTTGATTTCACCAGGTCTACCTTCTTCTCCGGAGGTGGATGTCTCTTTGCTTTCACCCCTTCAAAGAAGTCCTTCACTTCTTTTTCCACGATCTTCGCATTTTCTTCCACGGTCCTCTCGTATGGTAACTTCTCTAGAGGCTTGAGAGGTGGACCAAATCTGTATTGCCTCCCGCCTCTGGCTGTACTGCTAGACGCCGGAGCAGATAGAGCGGCTGCGGCTGTGTTCTTTTGTGCTTGCTTATGAGGCGGAGGAGAAGGACTACGATGCGCCGGAGCAGCCGGGGTGGTGGTGGGTCTCTTCCGCCCTTGCTGGCGAGGCGGAGAAGGAGGAGGATGGTGGCTGCTCGGGCGCGCCGGCGTAGGCGGAGAAGGAGGCGGAGTGCCGCCACGCGCCGAAGAAGAAGGCTGAGTGCCCTGATCACTCGCCAGAGGAGGAGGCGGTGGAGGAGGCGGAGTGCCCTGACTCGCCGGAGGAGGAGGAGGAGGCGGAGGCGTCCAATTCGTAAGGTTGATGAGCTCCTTCTGCCATAGGCATGGAGTCTTCAGACAAGAACCCAGCCGAGTCTCTCCGTCACCCGTAGGGTGGTCAAGCTGGAGGTCCTCAAATCCTTCTGTGATTTCATCCACCATCACCCTAGCATATCCTTATGGAATCGCCCGACAGTGAAAAGTTGCGCCAGGTTCAGGAGGTGCAACAGAGCCAACAGCCGCCTTGACTTTAAATTCCATCCACTGCGTCATAAGGTGGCAATTCTGAGACTCCGTGATGGCATCCACGGGGTAGCTAGCAGGAGCCGTGAAGACAGGATCCTGAAGCAGCTCCGTGGAAGCCACGCTGCTTCTCCGATGAGATGGCGGGGTAGCTTCGGGTGTAGCTTCGGCAGGTCGTGTGCTGCGGGCCTCGTCTCGTTCCTCTAGCGCTTGTACCCTTGCGTGCAGCGCCTGTAATTGGGTCAACTCCTTTTTCTTCTTCCTCTCCCGGCGTTTGTAACCGCCTGCGTCGGGAAATCCAGCCTTCCATGAAAGGGAGCCTGGCGTGCCTCGGGTCCGTCCGGGGTGCTCAGGATTCCCGAGGGCCTCGGTGAGCTCGTCGTTCTCTCTGTCAGGAATGAACGTCCCTTGCTACGCCTTTCCGATATACTCCTGAAGCTTCTCGATGGGTGTGTTCAGTTGCTCGTTGGTCCAAACGCACTTCCCTGTTACAGGGTCCAATTTTCCCCCAACCCCGAAGAACCAAGTCCTGCAACGGTCTGGCCAGCGTCGCATCTCTGGTTCGATCCCTTTATCAATGAGGTCATTCTCAACCTTGTCCCACAACGGTCGGGCTTTCAGGTAGCCACATGACCCCGTGCGATGGTGATGCTTCTTCTTTGCAGCATTTTTCTTATTTGTCGCTGACATCTTCGCTGCTCTCTCAGATTTCTTTTTGGTGACAAATGCGGGCCACTGATCTTTGATCTTCTCAAATCAGGCGATGAATTCTGGAGTCTTGTCTTGGTCGACAAACGATGATTTCAGCTCATTCTTCCACCTCCTGAATAGCTCAGCCAT
>NW_021277573.1:0-756 GCF_002162155.2 Triticum dicoccoides | reverse complement strand
TTTTCTGAATTTTTTGATATATTATTTGTATTTTTAACATTTTGAATTGAATTAGTTTTATTTTTCTGAATTTTTTGATATATTATTTGTATTTTTAACATTTTGAATTGAATTAGTTTTATTTTTCTTAATTTTTTGATATATTATTTGTATTTTTAGAATTTTGAATTGAATTAGTTTTATTTTTCTGAATTTTTTGATATATTATTTGTATTTTTAGAATTTTGAATTGAATTAGTTTTATTTTTCTGAATTTTTTGATATATTATTTGTATTTTTAACATTTTGAATTGAATTAGTTTTTTTTCTGAATTTTTTGATATATTATTTGTATTTTTAGAATTTTGAATTGAATTAGTTTTATTTCTCTGAATTTTTTGATATATTATTTGTATTTTTAACATTTTGAAAAAGAAAAAGTATTTGGAAAATACTTTTAGTCGCGGTTGGCCTGCCCAACCGCGACTAAAGGTGGTTGCGCGCGGGAACGAAAAACCCGCCAAAAAAGTCCTTTAGTCGCGGGTCGCCTCCCCAACCGCGACTAAAGGTTACCCTTTAGTCGATGGTGACCTCCCCGACCGCGACTAAAGGTTCTCCTTTAGTCGCGGGTCGCCTCCCCAACCGCGACTAAAGGCCCTTTAGTCGCGGGTCGCCTCCCCAACCGCGACTAAAGGGGGGGCTATAAATACATGCGCCCGACCCGCCGCCCTCGCCCTCGACGCCGCCCGCCGTCGCCCGCGCCCTCGACGCCGCCCG
>NW_021277572.1:0-1175 GCF_002162155.2 Triticum dicoccoides | reverse complement strand
GCACGTATCGAGGAGAACACCGCACATCAGTCCAACAAGTCTGTGACCATTCATGACTTCATTCGTTTGCACCCACCTACCTTTCATCATTCCATCGAGCCACTCGATGCAGATGACTGGCTCCGTAGCATCACCCATAAGCTGCGTTCCGCGAGCGTAGCTGAAGATGACAAGGTCACTTATGCCACATATCACCTGGAAGGTCCTGCTAGTCTTTGGTGGCAGAACTACGAGGCTATGCTTCCAGCTGGCCAGATTCCTACCTGGAAGGATTTCACTGAGGCTTTTCGCGAGCATCACATTCCCCAGGCCCTCATTGATCGCAAGAGAGAAGAGTTCTGTAGTTTCACCCAGAGTAAGATGGCTGTTGATGCTTATAGCAGAGAGTTCGAGAACCTTGCCCGCTATGCCACAGAAGAAGTGTCCACGGATGCTAAGAAGCAGGCTAGGTTCCGGAAGGGTCTCAACCCCAAGTTGCGTCGTGATCTTCACCTGCATCATTGCGATACATTCCAAGCCCTTGTGAACAAGGCCATCAATGCAGAGACAGCTCAACTCACTTACAAGGAGTCTCGTAAGCACACCCGTGATTTGGGATCTTTCTCTGGTTCTAGTTCCCAGAAGCGCCGGATTTGGGTCCCAAACTCCGCTCTTCCTTCCGGTTATACACCGAGGTCATCCTATGTGGTGCCTTCCCCAGCTCAGGCGTATGTTCCACCCAGGCCTACTGGTAGACCGCTTGTTAGTGCGGGTCCCCGTCCAACCTCAGGGACTTGCTTCACATGCGGGAAGTCAGGACACTATGCACGTGACTGCTCTCAGACTAGTTATGCTCCACCCCAGCCCGAGAAGACTGTTGGCTGCGTTAAGCCATCACGCAAGATGATCAGTGCCAAGTCAGTTTCCACTGAACGTGGACGTGTGCATCACGTCTCAGCTAAAGACGCTCATGATGATCCGGATGTCGTTCTTGGTACACTCCTTGTCAATTGTCACCCAGCATCAGTTCTATTCGATACTGGAGCATCTCACTCCTTCATTTCTGAAGGCTATGCTCGTTTGCACGACATGTCATTTTGTGATATGCCAACTCCGCTTGAAATCCAAACCCCAGGGTCTAGATGGCAGACCACCAGAATCAGCCATGGTAACGAAATTCTTGTTGATAGACTTGT
>NW_021277571.1:0-1063 GCF_002162155.2 Triticum dicoccoides | reverse complement strand
ACGATTGTACATTGCTTTGGCCGCTCCCTCTCAACTACGTAGACGAGTTTAACGCGGTTTCCACCCCTCCCTCTCAACCGCACCAGTGCACGCTTGCCGCGCCACAACGCCGACGCTGGACCCGTGAATCGTGAGCACCCAGCTATGACTTACCGCACTCGTGCAAAATAATAAAACACGGTAAATATATTACTTACACGTGCGTTTTGTTTTGCAAGCGGCGCGAAAAAAATTAAAAAGGGAATGCAACACGAGGACTTCCCAGGAGGTCACCCATCCTAGTACTACTCTCGCCCAAGCACGCTTAACTTCGGAGTTCTGATGGGATCCGGTGCTTTAGTGCTGGTATGATCGCATCCGACATGTTACCCCGGTCTTCGTACCTTATCCTTGTCCCTCCCAGCTCCACTACAAAGACGATTGTACATTGCTTTGGCCGCTCCCTCTCTACTACGGAGACGAGTTTAACGCGGTTTCCACCCCTCCCTCTCAACCGCACCAGTGCACGCTTGCCGCGCCACAACGCCGACGCTGGACCCGTGAATCGTGAGCACCCAGCTATGACTTACCGCACTCGTGCAAAATAATAAAACACGGTAAATATATTACTTACACGTGCGTTTTGTTATGCAAGCGGCGCGAAAAAAATTAAAAAGGGAATGCAACACGAGGACTTCCCAGGAGGTCACCCATCCTAGTACTACTCTCGCCCAAGCACGCTTAACTTCGGAGTTCTGATGGGATCCGGTGCTTTAGAGCTGGTATGATCGCATCCGACATCTTACCCCGGTCTTCGTCCCTTATCCTTGCCCCTCCCAGCTCCACTACAAAGACGATTGTACATTGCTTTGGCCGCTCCCTCTCAACTACGGAGACGAGTTTAACGCGGTTTCCACCCCTCCCTCTCAACCGCACCAGTGCACGCTTGCCGCGCCACAACGCCGACGCTGGACCCGTGAATCGTGAGCACCCAGCTATGACTTACCGCACTCGTGCAAAATAATAAAACACGGTAAATATATTACTTACACGTGCGTTTTGTTTTGCAAGCGGCGCGAAAAAA
>NW_021277570.1:0-2134 GCF_002162155.2 Triticum dicoccoides | reverse complement strand
TAAGTATGATGGAAAGGAAAATTGTGCTCAAGTGCTAGAAGAAGAAATCTATATAATGTTTGGCACTAAATATTTGAATGATGGGCATGATTGCAATGTTGTTAGTATGAATTCCTTGAATATCCATGATGCTAATGATATGCAAAGCCACAAGCTTGGGGAAGCTATGTTTGATGAAGATGATATTTTTTGTCCCCCAAGTTTTGATGAGCAAATTTATTATGATGAAAGCATGCCTCCTATCTATGATTATTATTGTGATGACTTGTATTCTATAAAGAATAATGATATCCATGAAACTTGTGATCATGATTTTAGTTTTCAATTGGATTATGCCTCACATGATAATCATTTTGTTGAGTTTGCTCCCACTACTATTGATGAGAAGAATTTTGCTTATGTGGAGAGTAGTAAATTTTCTATGCTTGTAGATCATGAAAAGAATTATTTAGGTGCTGGTTATATTGTTGAATTCATTCATGATTCTACTGAAAATTATTATGAGGGAGGAATATATGCTTGTAGGAATTGCAATAATATCAACTTTCCTCTCTATGTGCTTAAAATTTCGAAGTTAGGCTTGTTTTACCTTCCTATGCAAGTTGATCCCACAAGTTGTTTGCTCACAAAATCCCTATGCATAGGAAGTGTGTTAGACTTAAATGTGCTAGTCATATTCTTCATGATGCTCTCTTTATGTTACAATTCTTATCCTTTATGTGAGCATCATTGAAATCATCATGCCTAGCTAGGGGCATTAAACGATAGCGCTTGTTGGGAGACAACCCAATTTTATTTTAGTTCCTTGCTTTTTGTTCCTGTTTAGTAATAAATAATTCATCTAGCCTCTGGTTAGATGTGGTTTTAGTTGTTTAATTAGTGTTTGTGCCAAGTAGAACCTTTGGGAAGACTTGGGGAAGTCTTGTTGATCATGCTGTAAAAAACAGAAACTTTAGCGCTCACGAGAATTGCTGCCATTTTTATTTGAAGAGTGCTATTTAGTTAATTATTTTTGCAGATTATTAATAGATAAATTACTCACGTCCAGCAATTTATTTTAGAATTTTATAGGTTCCAGATCTTGCGCTAGCTACAGATTACTACAGACTGTTCTGTTTTGACAGATTCTGTTTTTCGTGTGTTGTTTGCTTATTTTGATGAATCTATGGCTAGTAAAATAGTTTATAAACCATAGATAAGTTGGAATACAGTAGGTATAAAACCCGTATAAATAAAGAATGAGTTCCTTACAGTACCTTGAAGTGGTCTTTTGTTTTCTTTCGCTAACGGAGCTCACGAGTTTTCTACTTTAAGTTTTGTGTTTTGAAGTTTTCATGTTTTGGGTAAGGATTCGATGGACTATGGAATAAGGAGTGGCAAGAGACTAAGCTTGGGGATTCCCAAGGCACCCCAAGGTAATATTCAAGGATAGCCAAGAGCCTAAGCTTGGGGATGCCCCGGAAGGCATCCCCTCTTTCGTCTTCGTTCACCGGTAACTTTACTTGGAGCTATATTTTTATTCACCACATGATATGTGTTTTGCTTGGAGCGTCAATTTATTTTGATAGGGTTTGCTTGCTGTTATTTATAACAATGTTTTGCATCTTTTATTTCAATAAAAGTGGCATTGATAGCCTTTACTATGCCTATTTTAGAAGTCCACATGTTGCTGTTTGAAAACAAAATGTTTACCGCTGTTGCAATAATTCCCTAGAAAAGTCAGAATGTGATAAAATGTTTAGACCTTTTGCGTATTAAGCTCTGATAAATTTACTACAGTGGGAATTTTATTTCATAATTTTTGGAGCTAGGGAAGTATGGATGTTGCTGCATTCTTTACAGACTGTCCTGTTTAGGCAGATTGCTGTTATGTTTGCATTGTTTGTATATGTTTGCTTCTTTAATGATTCTATTTGAGGATAGGACTATTAAATATGCATAGGCATTTAGTATGCAATGTTGAATAATAATTTTAGTGATTTGCTACAGTAGAGTATGATAATATTTTTGCAATGGTTTATACTAACTTATCTCACGAGTCCTTGTTGAGTTTTGTGTGGATGAAGCTTTTGAGATTTAGGGAGACCGTGATATGAGAGGAATTAAGGAGACACAAAAGCTCAAGCTTGGGGAT
>NW_021277569.1:0-971 GCF_002162155.2 Triticum dicoccoides | reverse complement strand
TTCACTTATATCTTGCTGTCAAGAGCTACTTAGTATCCTTCATTGATGCTAGTTGTGCTACGCCGTGACCTTATTAGTGTTCTAGGCTCGCGTCTCTAGTCCGGTCTAGCCTAGGACCAGCACAGTACCGTCGTTGAGCGTTTATTCAACATTGCATCTTTGAATTGATTATTGCTAATCTTTTGCTACCATATATAGCCAACCCAGCTCCACATATTTCTACACTGTGTATACGTACGCTCCCCTGGCAATCGCTTTACTCAATATTCGGAGTTACTTGACACCGCTGGTTGCCGATCACCGCCTGCTGCATGGTAAGAACTTGTAAGACATTGATATTTGCTTTACTGTGAGCGTTTTACCACCACATCCTAGTAGTTATAGGAACATTATTTTTGGGTTTTGTTTCTTGTTCTACTAATCATGACAGGATCCAGAGTCAATTCATGGGCTCTGTCGATCGCGGGAGACGTGCCACCACCTTTGCAAATACCACAACCGTCACGAGAGGTGCACAAACATCCAAATGCGCATGATCAAGTTAATGTATCTATACCACCATTTAATGGCCGTTTTAAACCTGCTTTATATATTGAATGGGAGTTCAACATAAAAAATATATTTGCTTCCCATAATTTCGATGAACATAAAAAGGTTAAGGTTGCGGTTGGTTCTTTCACTGGTTATGCTTTGGTTTGGTGGAGTGAATATTGTCGGTTACACCCTGATTATATACCTACTACTTGGGATGATTTGAAACTTGCCATGCGACATACTTTCGTCCCTGCTTATTATACTCGTGACATGATTAAGAAGTTGCAACACTTAAAACAAGGTAGTGAAACTGTAACAAAATATTATGATGATTTACAAACTACCTTGTTGCATTCCTCTTTAGAAGAAAGTGAAGATGATTTTATGGATAGATTTTGGGGAGGATTAAACCGTGATATTCAAGAGATACTAATTCA
>NW_021277568.1:0-1380 GCF_002162155.2 Triticum dicoccoides | reverse complement strand
ACATAGACAAACAAAGTGTCACTAGTATGCCTCTACTTGACTAGCTCGTTAATCAAAGATGGTTATGTTTCCTAACCATGAACAATGAGTTGTTATTTGATTAACGAGGTCACATCATTAGCAGAATGATCTGATTGACATGACCCATTCCATTAGCTTAGCACCCGATCGTTTAGTATGTTGCTATTGCTTTCTTCATGACTTATACATGTTCCTATGACTATGAGATTATGCAACTCCCGTTTACCGGAGGAACACTTTGGGTACTACCAAACGTCACAACGTAACTGGGTGATTATAAAGGAGTACTACAGGTGTCTCTAATGGTCGATGTTGGGTTGGCGTATTTCGAGATTAGGATTTGTCACTCCGATTGTCGGAGAGGTATCTCTGGGCCCTCTCGGTAATACACATCACATAAGCCTTGCAAGCATTACAACTAATATGTTAGTTGTGAGATGATGTATTACGGAACGAGTAAAGAGACTTGCCGGTAACGAGATTGAACTAGGTATTGGATACCGACGATCGAATCTCGGGCAAGTAACATACCGATGACAAAGGGAACAACGTATGTTGTTATGCGGTCTGACCGATAAAGATCTTCGTAGAATATGTAGGAGCCAATATGGGCATCCAGGTCCCGCTATTGGTTATTGACCAGAGACGTGTCTCGGTCATGTCTACATTGTTCTCGAACCCGTAGGGTCCGCACGCTTAAGGTTACGATGACAGCTATATTATGAGTTTATACATTTTGATGTACCGAAGGTTGTCCGGAGTCCCGGATGTGATCACGGACATGACGAGGAGTCTCGAAATGGTTGAGACGTAAAGATTGATATATTGGAAGCCTATATTTGGATATCGGAAGTGTTCCGGGTGAAATCGGGATTTTACCGGAATACCGGGAGGATTACCGGAATCCCCCGGGAGCTATTTGGGCCATAGTGGGCCTTAGTGGAAAAGAGAAGGGGCTGCCCTAGATGGGCTGCGCGCCCCCCTTCCCCTAGTCCTATTAGGACTAGGAGAGGTGGCCGGCCCCCTCCTCCTCTTTTCCCCTCCGAGGAATCCTAGTTGGACTAGGATTGGAGGGGGAATCCTACTCCCAGAGGGAGTAGGACTCTCCTGCGCCTCCCCCCCTTGGCCGGCCAGCCTCCCCTCCTCTCCTCCTTTATATACGGAGGCAGGGGCACCTCTAAACACACAAGTTGACACAAGTTGATCCACGTGATCTATTCCTTAGCCGTGTGCGGTGCCCCCTGCCACCATATTCCTCGATAATACTGTAGCGGAGTTTAGGCGAAGCCCTGCTGCTGTAGTTCATCAAGATCGTCACCACGCCGTCGTGCTGACGAAACTCTTCCCCGACACTTTGCT
>NW_021277567.1:0-1011 GCF_002162155.2 Triticum dicoccoides | reverse complement strand
GTGGTGACGATCTTGATGAACTACAGCAGCAGGGCTTCGCCTAAACTCCGCTACAGTATTATCGAGGAATATGGTGGCAGGGGGCACCGCACACGGCTAAGGAATAGATCACGTGGATCAACTTGTGTCAACTTGTGTGTTTAGAGGTGCCCCTGCCTCCGTATATAAAGGAGGAGAGGAGGGGAGGCTGGCCGGCCAAGGGGGGAGGCGCAGGAGAGTCCTACTCCCTCTGGGAGTAGGATTCCCCCTCCAATCCTAGTCCAACTAGGATTCCTCGGAGGGGAAAAGAGGAGGAGGGGGCCGGCCACCTCTCCTAGTCCTAATAGGACTAGGGGAAGGGGGGGCGCAGCCCATCTAGGGCAGCCCCTTCTCTTTTCCACTAAGGCCCACTATGGCCCAAATAGCTCCCGGGGGGTTCCGGTAACCCTCCCGGTATTTCGGTAAAATCCCGATTTCACCCGGAACACTTCCGATATCCAAATATAGGCTTCCAATATATCAATCTTTACGTCTCGACCATTTCGAGACTCCTCGTCATGTCCGTGATCACATCCGGGACTCCGAACAACCTTCGGTACATCAAAATGTATAAACTCATAATATAACTGTCATCGTAACCTTAAGCGTGCGGACCCTACGGGTTCGAGAACAATGTAGACATGACCGAGACACGTCTCTGGTCAATAACCAATAGCGGGACCTGGATGCCCATATTGGCTCCTACATATTCTATGAAGATCTTTATCGGTCAGACCGCATAACAACATACGTTGTTCCCTTTGTCATCGGTATGTTACTTGCCCGAGATTCGATCGTCGGTATCCAATACCTAGTTCAATCTCGTTACCGGCAAGTCTCTTTACTCGTTCCGTAATACATCATCTCACAACTAACATATTAGTTGTAATGCTTGCAAGGCTTATGTGATGTGTATTACCGAGAGGGCCCAGAGATACCTCTCCGACAATCGGAGTGACAAATCCTAATCTCGAAATACGCCAACCCAACATC
>NW_021277566.1:0-930 GCF_002162155.2 Triticum dicoccoides | reverse complement strand
GTAAGTGCATCTTTGGGTTCAACAACTATGGAAATCGCTTCGGGACCCCAAAAAGGTGAGTAATAGTCCACGAAACGGGTCAGAATTGGCCAGAACTATGAGTGTTGATGACGGGCACGTAAACGCACCCCCGGGATCGTGAATCGTGGAAATCGCTCTGGGACCCCAAAACGGTGAGTAATAGTCCATGAGACGGACCAGAATTGGGCAAAATGGTGAGTGTTGATAACCGACACATTAACGCACCCCGGGGATCGCAAATCGTGTAAATCGCTCTAGGACCCCAAAACGGTGAATAATAGCGCACCAAACGGACCAGAATCGGCCAAAACTGCGATTGTTGATGACCGACAAGTAAGCGCACCGTAGGGTTTGTCAATCATGGAAATCACTTCGGGATGCCAAAACTGTGTAATAGTTCAAAAACGGGCCACAATCGGCCAAAACTGCGAGTCTTGACGACCAACACGCAAGCACACCTTGGAGTTCGACAAAAATGGAAATCTCTTTGGGACCCCAAAACGGTGAGTAATAGTGCACGAAATGGGTCGGAATCAACAAAACCTGCGAGTGTTGATGACCGACACGTAAACGCACCCAGAGGTTCGTCAATCGTGGAAATCTCTCCGGGACCCCAAAACAGCGAGTAATAGTCCACGAGACGGCCAGAATTAACCAAAATTGTGAGTGTTGATGACCGACACATAAACGCACCCCCGGGGTTCGTCAATCGTGGAAATCACTTCGGGACCCCAAAACTGAGTAATAGTCCAAGAAACGGGCCAGAATCGGCCAAAACTGCGAGACTTGACGACCAACACGTAAGCACACATTGGGGTTCGACAGCAATGGAAATCGCTTTAGGACCCGAAAACGGTGAGTAGTAGTCCACGAAAGGGACAGAATCAAAGAAAACCGCGATTGTTGATG
>NW_021277565.1:0-1609 GCF_002162155.2 Triticum dicoccoides | reverse complement strand
AAAGTCCAAGCGTGGCAATGATGCTATATTTGTTGTCATCGACAAGCTCACCAAAGTGGCTCATTTTCTGCCTATCAAAGAGTCGATCACTGCAGCTCAATTGGCGGAACTCTATACCTCTCGCATTGTCTCTCTGCACGGTATTCCTCAAGTGATATCTTCAGACCGTGGCAGCATCTTTACCTCCAAGTTTTGGGATTCTTTTCAGAAGGCCATGGGCACCAACATCCGCTTCAGCACAGCTTTCCATCCTCAAACGAGCGGTCAAGTCGAGCGTGTCAACCAGATTCTCGAAGACATGCTCAGGGCTTGTGTGATTTCTTTCGGCATGAAGTGGGAGGACTGTCTTCCTTATGCTGAATTCTCATACAACAACAGCTTTCAAGCAAGTTCGGGCAAGGCCCCCTTTGAAATTCTATATGGCAGGAAGTGCCGTACCCCTCTCAACTGGTCTGAAACCGGTGAACGTCAGCTGCTGGGTAATGACTTAATCACAGAAGCAGAAGAGATGTGCAAAGTCATTCGTGATAACCTCAAAGCAGCTCAATCCCGCCAGAAGTGCTACTATGATAGTAAGCACCGTGAATTGGCTTTCGAGATCGGAGATCATGTTTACCTCCGCGTCTCTGCCATGAAAGGTACTCGTCGCTTCGGTATCAAAGGGAAGCTTGCCCCTAGATACGTGGGACCTTTCAAGATTGTCAGCAAGAGAGGCGACCTCGCCTATCAACTCGAGCTTCCTTCAAACTTTGCAAATGTTCATGATGTGTTCCACGTCTCTCAGCTTCGAAAGTGTTTCAAGACTCCTGACCGCACCGTTAACTTCGAGGACATTGAGCTCCAAGAAGATCTCTCTTATCGTGAGCACCCAGTTGCTATTATTGAAGAGACTGAACGCAAGACTCGCAACAAGTCAATTAAATTTCTCAAAGTTAAGTGGTGTCACCATTCCGACCGTGAAGCCACCTGGGAACGCGAGGATCACCTCCGTTCTGAGTACCCGGAGTTCTTTCAGTCCTAGATCTCGGGACGAGATCTTTTCGTAGTGGTGGAGTGTTGTAACGCCCCAGATATACTTTCCATATTTGTATCCAACTCTTGCCGTCTCCGGCGCTAAGTTATATTTATTTCTCGGGTTTGGGTCTTTGTCTCCGTGTGTTGTTTTTCTTTTTCGTGCATCTCTTATCATGTCATCACGTGCATTGCATTTGCATACATGTTCATCTCATGCATTCGAGCATTTTCCCCGTTGTCCGTTTTGCATTCCGGCGCTTCGTTCTCCTCCGGTGGTCATTTCTAGTCTTCTTTCGTGTGTGGGGTTCAAACATTTCCGGATTGGAACGAGACTTGTCATGCGGCCTTGGTTTACTACCGGTAGACCGCCTGTCAAGTTTCGGGTCATTTGGACTTCGTTTGATACTCCAACGGTTAACCGAGGGACCGAAAAGGCCTCGTGTGTGTTGCAGCCCAACACCCCCCAAATTTGGCCCAAAACCCACCAAACTCTGCTCCATGTCCTAGAGCGTTCGATCACGATCGTGTGGGCGAAAACCGCACCTCATTTGGACTCTCCTAGCTCCCTCTATGCCTATTTATACCCCCTCCATTC
>NW_021277564.1:0-1020 GCF_002162155.2 Triticum dicoccoides | reverse complement strand
AAGAATTAATCTTCTCAAAGAACGAACAACTCAGGATTAACTCACGGAATGGGACATAGCAACATCTCTCGAGCTGAGAGACGAAGCACACCTCTAGAGGAATGGAGTGGAACATATGACGAAGGTTCACTAGGTAGACAACGATTCCACACCTAAGAAGGTGGTGAACGGTTGTCAACGTAGCGAGGAGTTGAGTTGCCATGATACCTCAACGAGACATCCTGGAGGGGGGGGGGTGATTCGTAGATATATCCCCTTAAGTGGCAAAAGAATTACCTTTGATTCAGAGATCATTGAAACTCTTTAAACCAGCCTAGGACAATTCTCGAGCGATCGTTTGGAGGGGGTCGGTAGAATGGCATACTCGGACTTGGATGATGTGGATTACCTTGTTGAAGACAACGTAATGGATGAATTTGCTTATCACCGAAAATGGAAGAGACCCATGGTAGAATGGCACATTGGCGGTGCAAGCTGGGAACAAAATGCAAATGTTGGGAATGATTCTGGTAACTGGGGAAGAACCCAACAATAGAGAGTGAATTCACTATTTGAGAAGGTCATAGCATTGCCGAGGGAACTGAGAGCATCCTAATTAGAGCCGATGATAACACGTAGCGCTTGTGCGTGCTCTCAAGAACTTGAGCATTTCCACAATCATCAAGGTTTTATCAACAACCGCGTCAAGGGTGCTGACAACACAACATACTACCATGATGAATAGCGATGGACGATGCAGATGCGAAGGAGGATAACACTTTCTCAGATTTCACCTTAGCGAGGCCAAGCAAATAAAATCTGGATGATCGACCGAGAGACATTTAGCACTCCGCTTCTAATGTTCTCCTTGATGTGCTAGCGTAATCCACCCATAGATATGGTTTGATATCTAGAACATCAAGTAAAAAGGTCGGACTTCGGAACACAGAAATCCATAGGGGCAACTAGGGAGTAATCCTACGAAATCCCTATGGGGAGGTGGCCAACTTCCTCAAACAAGATACTATAATAATAGGTCTA
>NW_021277563.1:0-1289 GCF_002162155.2 Triticum dicoccoides | reverse complement strand
GAGCTCTAGTAATTGGTCCAGTATGTATAGCAGCAGGGGCTGTGGGTGTAACAATTGTATTGATGTCCTCATCATCCTCCCCTTCTTGAAATGAAGTCGTCCTCGACGGAAGTTCATCTTCCTCACCCAAATAAGGCTTCAAATCTGCAATGTTAAAAGTGGGACTAACCCCAAAATCTGCAGGCAGCTCAAGTTTATATGCATTATCATTTATTTTCTCTAACACCTTAAAGGGACCATCAGCACGTGGCATTAACTTTGATTTGCGCAAATCAGGAAATCTATCCTTACGCAAATGTAACCAAACAAGATCTCCAGGTGCAAACACAACATGTTTTCTACCCTTATCTCCAGCAAGTTTATATTTAGCATTCATGCGCTCAATGTTTTCCTTAGTTAACTCGTGCATTTTTAAAATCAATTCAGCATGTTGTTTAGCATCAAAATTAACCTTCTCCGAAGATGGAAGAGGCAACAAATCAATAGGTGCACGAGGTAGGAAACCATACACAACTTCAAAAGGGCACATCTTAGTAGTAGAATGCAATGAACGATTATAAGCAAATTCAATATGAGGCAAGCATTCCTCCCACATTTTCTTATTATTCTTCAAAACAGCCCTAAGCATAGTAGACAACGTTCTATTGACTACTTCAGTTTGTCCATCAGTTTGGGGGTGACAAGTAGTACTAAAAAGCAGTTGAGTCCCCAACTTAGCCCACAAACATCTCCAAAAGTGGCTAAGAAATTTAGTATCACGATCTGAAACAATAGTATTTGGCACACCATGCAAGCGAATAATTTCACGAAAGAACAAATCAGCAACATTAACAGCATCATCACTTTTATGACATGGTATAAAGTGTGCCACTTTCGAGAATCTATCCACGACAACAAATATGCTATCCCTCCCCTTCTTTGTTCGAGGTAAACCTAAAACAAAGTCCATAGATATATCCTCCCAAGGAACACTAGGTACAGGCAAAGGCATATATAAACCATGAGGATTGAGTCGTGACTTAGCTTTTTGACATGTAGTGCAGCGAGCAATAAAACGCTCAACATCCCGTCTCATCTTTGGCCAAAAGAAATGTGTAGCAAGTACGTCCTCCGTCTTCTTCACGCCAAAGTGTCCCATTAATCCTCCTCCATGCGCCTCCTGCAACAACAAAAGACGAACGGAGCTAGCTGGAATGCATAGCTTGTTAGCACGAAACACAAATCCATCGTTAACAACAAACTTGTTCCACATTCTTCCTTCTTTACAATTCTGCATTACATCTTTAAAA
>NW_021277562.1:0-1521 GCF_002162155.2 Triticum dicoccoides | reverse complement strand
GTTGGTGGCACCAACCGGGACTAAAGGGGTGCATTAGTCTCGGTTGGGGACTAAAGGCTTTGCTATATAAGCAGCACTTAGCAGTTTTCTCCAAAATCCATCTGTTTCTTCTCGCCCCGACGCCTCTGCTCCTCGTTGCCGTCGCCGCCGAGCCCTGCCCCGACGCCGTCAGGCTGGTCCACCTCGCCATCGCCGCCGCCGAGCCACTGCCCCGACACCGTCGCCGCGCCCGCCGCCCCTGCCAGTCCCGACCCCGTCGCCGTCGCCGCGCGCGCCGCCCCTGCCCCGACCCCGTCGCCGTACGTTGCCGCGCGCGCCACCCGTTCCCCGACCCCGTCGCCGTCGCCGCGCGCGCCGCCCCTTCCCCAACCCCGTAGTCGTCGCCGCGCGCGCCGCCCCTTCCCCAACCCCGCCGCCGTAGCGCCACCGCCTTCGGTCCGGCCGCCGGCGCCCTTTTTCCTCTTATTTTTTTGTGCATTTTATGTATATGTTCTCTGTGTATATATGTTCATATATGCAAAAGTTAGATTTTAGAAAAACTTTATATATGCAAAAGTTTATATCTGCAAAAATTTATACATATATGTAAGTATAGATGTATGTATAGATGTATGTATATGTGGATACATGAGGGGGGTCGATATACCCCCTCTCCGATAGCATTTTTGTGCATTTTAGGTTAGTGTATATATATGTTGATGTATATATATGCAAAATATAGATTTTTAGAAAAAATACTATTTTTTCTGTTGATGATATGATGATGTTTTTTTCATATATGCATTTTTTCATATATGTATTATTTTTTTAAGTTGTTAGTAGATATCGATTTTAGGTTAGTGCATTTTAGGTTAGTGTAGAGGAGAAATTTAAAGTAAAATAAGTAAAAGGAAGAAAAGAGGAAGAAGGAAGATGGAAGAAAGAAGAAGAAAAAGAATGAGAGGAAAAAGGAAAATAAGAAGATGAAGAAGAGGAGAGGAAGAAGAGGAGAAATAAATAAGAAGAGGAAAAAAGAAGAAAAAGAAGAGGATAAGAAGAAAGAAATAGAGGACAGAAGAAGAAAAAATAGAAAAAAAAATCTATTTTTTCTTCTTCTCCTCTATTCCTTTCTTCTTCTCCTATTTTTTTTTCTTCTTCTTCCTTCTTCCTTCTTCCTCTTTTCCTCCTTTTCCTTAATTATTTTCCTTTCTCGTCGTTGTCGCGTCGTTGTCGATATAACCTCCTCAAGATAACTTCGACATGAGGGGCGGTCGATATATATATACCCCCCGTCGGCCCTCTCGCTCGACCAAAACTCTCGAGGACACCCAAACCCTAGAGAGAAAACGATGTTGGTCTCCTACCCCCTCCCGTCGCGCCCCTACCCGACAAATTAACTCTCTCGAGGCCACCCATATTTACCAAGTTAAAAGAGTGTTGTCGTCAAGGCCACCCCAAACCTTTGAAGCGTTGTTGTGTCGAGGCGACCCCAAACCCTAGAGAAGCAGCATCGAGGCCACTAATTAACATGATTCCTTATTG
>NW_021277561.1:0-976 GCF_002162155.2 Triticum dicoccoides | reverse complement strand
CTTCAGAGTCCATTTCCTTGCCAATGAATGCTCGAGCCTTCTTGGAGCTGCTCTTCTTGTGAGATGAAGACTTCGAGGATTTTGATGATTTCTTCTTCTTCTTCGCATCATCAGAACTGTAATCCTTGTATTTCTTCTTCTTCAATTCCTTTTCCCACTGAGGACAATCTTGAATATAGTGACCAAGTTTCTTGCATTTGTGGCACAGCCTTATCTTATAGTCACTGGATGAGGAATCACTGCTTCTTGAGGATTTTCCAAAGCGACCACGTCTTGAGAACTTCTGGAATTTCTTCACAAGCAGTGCTAGCTCCTGGCTCAATTCTTCAGGATCACGAAGGCTACTACCAGAATCCTCACATTCAGAGTCAGACACAGCCTTGGCCTTCAGGGCACGTGGTTTGCCATAGCTCGAACCATAGAGATCTCTCTTTTCAGCAAGCTGGAACTCCTGAGTATTTAGCCTTTCAAGGATATCAACGGGATCAAGAGACTTATAGTCAGCTCGTTCTTGTATCATCAGTCCCAGAGTATCAAATGATGAATCAAGCAATCTCAACAGTTTCTTCACCACCTCATGGTTGGTGATGTCAGTGGCACCAAGTGCTTGAAGCTCATTTGAGATGTCAGTGAGGCGATCGAAGGTTTGTTGGACATTTTCATTGTCGAGTCTTTTGAAGCGGTTGAAGAGATTCCGAAGAACATCAACTCGAGAGTCACGCTGAGTTGAGACTCCTTCATTCACTTTGGACAGCCTATCCCCGATAAGCTTAGCAGTTTCCAATGCACTCACTCTTCCATACTGTCCTTTACTCAGATGGCCACATATGATATTCTTCGCTTGAGAATCGAGTTGCTTGAATCTCTTCACATCGGTAGCGTTCAGTGAGGGTGAGACAGAGGGGACACCATTTTCCACAACATACCAGAGATCGTTGTCAATTGCCTCAAGATGCATTCGCATCTTGTTCTTCCA
>NW_021277560.1:0-1997 GCF_002162155.2 Triticum dicoccoides | reverse complement strand
TCGGGCTGCTCCCTAGGCTATAAATAGCCGCCCCCTACAACCACTAGCTGGTTGGCTGCTCCGAGAGAACTTGACACTTGTCATTTGAGAGCAACCCATCCTCCGAGGACTTTGAGCGAAAATCATCAAGTGAGGAAAACCCAAAACCAAACCCCTACAAACCCAAAGTGATTGAGCATCACTGAAGAAATTGATCTTGCGTGGATCCGACGCTTGTTACCTTTGAAGACTGTGCTTCTTCCAGACGGTTAGGCGTCATGGTCTAGAGCATCCAAGAGGAATTGTGGATTGCCGAGTGACCAAGTCTGTGAAGGTTTGGAAGTCGCCTGAAGACTTACCACGAGTGATTGGACGAGGTCTGCGTGACCTTAGTTCAAGGAGAATACGGTGAGGACTGGGTGTCCTGAGCTGCGTGCTCAGTGACTGGGTGTCCGGGACTTTGTGTCCTCGAGTTTAAATACTCAGCCGCTCCAACCAGACGTACAACTGAGACAGCAGTTGGAACTGGTCTACCAAATCATTGTCTTCACCAACCTAACTGGTTCTATTTCCTCAACCCCTTCATTTCCTCATTACTGTGTTGAGTGTTTGTTCATATTTGTGTTTGAAGACTTTGACTGAAGACTTTCTCAATTTCCTCAGTTCAATTTCTTCAGTCTGTTTGTCTTCATCTTGTGTTATCCTGTGATTACGCTTTTTGTACTATGTGCTAGTCTTCATTTCATCATGATGACCATGCTTGTATTCTGTTATGCTTACTTCTGAGTACTTATTCCGCTGCTAGTAGTTCTTCGCTAAGGAATTTCCTCACCGGCAAATTCCTTAGTGAAGAATTCATAAAAATCGCCTATTCACCCCCCCTCTAGTCGATATAACGCACTTTCAATTGGTATCAGAGCAAGGTACTCCCTTGTTCTATGTGATTTTTGTTTAACCGCCTGGAGTTTTAGTTATGTCAACCATAGGTATGATCAAGGTCTCGGCTGGGTGTCCTACCTTTGATGGGACGGACTACCCCTACTGGAAGAACAAGATGCGAATGCATCTTGAGGCAATTGACAACGATCTCTGGTATGTTGTGGAAAATGGTGTCCCCTCTGTCTCACCCTCACTGAACGCTACCGATGTGAAGAGATTCAAGCAACTCGATTCTCAAGCGAAGAATATCATATGTGGCCATCTGAGTAAAGGACAGTATGGAAGAGTGAGTGCATTGGAAACTGCTAAGCTTATCGGGGATAGGCTGTCCAAAGTGAATGAAGGAGTCTCAACTCAGCGTGACTCTCGAGTTGATGTTCTTCGGAATCTCTTCAACCGCTTCAAAAGACTCGACAATGAAAATGTCCAACAAACCTTCGATCGCCTCACTGACATCTCAAATGAGCTTCAAGCACTTGGTGCCACTGACATCACCAACCATGAGGTGGTGAAGAAACTGTTGAGATTGCTTGATTCGTCATTTGATACTCTGGGACTGATGATACAAGAACGAGCTGACTATAAGTCTCTTGATCCCGTCGATATCCTTGAAAGGCTAAATACTCAGGAGTTCCAGCTTGCTGAAAAGAGAGATCTCTATGGTTCGAGCTATGGCAAACCACGTGCCCTGAAGGCCAAGGCTGTGTCTGACTCTGAATGTGAGGATTCTGGTAGTAGCCTTCGTGATCCTGAAGAATTGAGCCAGGAGCTAGCACTGCTTGTGAAGAAATTCCAGAAGTTCTCAAGACGTGGTCGCTTTGGAAAATCCTCAAGAAGCAGTGATTCCTCATCCAGTGACTATAAGATAAGGCTGTGCCACAAATGCAAGAAACTTGGTCACTATATTCAAGATTGTCCTCAGTGGGAAAAGGAATTGAAGAAGAAGAAATACAAGGATTACAGTTCTGATGATGCGAAGAAGAAGAAGAAATCATCAAAATCCTCGAAGTCTTCATCTCACAAGAAGAGCAGCTCCAAGAAGGCTCGAGCATTCATTGGCAAGGAAATGGACTCTGAAG
>NW_021277559.1:0-1173 GCF_002162155.2 Triticum dicoccoides | reverse complement strand
TCGAGTGGGCCGGGATCATGAAGGTCAGGCTCCAGGTGCGGCGCATGTGGGAGGCAGTCCAGGACAGCAACGTCGACCACCTAGAGGATCGACGGGCGCTGGACGCCCTCATCGCCGCAGTCCCGCCCGAGATGCAGTTCTCGCTTTCCAACAAGCGGACTGCCAAGGAGGCTTGGGACGCCATCGCCGCAGCACGCATCGGCAGCGACCGTGCTCGCAAGTCCACCCTGCAGGCACTTCGTAAGGAGTGGGAGAACCTGGGCTTCAAGCCAGGTGAGGACGTTGATGACTTTGCTCTCCGTCTCAACACTCTGCTGCAGAAGATGGTGAAGTTTGGCGATGCCACCTACACCGAGGAGAGAGCTGTCGAGAAGCTTTTTCGGTGCATTCCCGAGAAGTACAAGCAGATGGCTCGCTCGATCGAGTCGTTGCTGGACCTCTCCGCGATGACGATCGAGGAGGCGATAGGTCGACTCAAGGTCATCGACACCGACGAGCCACAGCCCCCCTCGGGGCCCGTCACCACCGGCGGGAGGCTGCTCCTAACTCGGGAGCAGTGGGATCCCAGCCTTGGTGACAAGAAGAAGGGGGAGCCTTCCTCCTCGACGGGCGGCCGCAAGCGTGGCAAGCAGCGTAAGGCGCGAAGAGGCCCCCCGGGCAGGGCACAAGGACGTGCCGAAGGTGACGCCCGCGGAGGTGCCAAGGACGGCGCCGCTGGCAAGCCCAGGCCGGCACAAGACAACAGTTGCCACAACTGTGGCCGGTTTGGCCATTGGGCCAATGAGTGTCGGCAACCACGACAAGGCCAGGCTCACGTCGCACAGGCGAAGGAGGAGGAGACGGCTCTGTTCATGGCGCATGCAAGCATTGAGCTACCCTCGGCGACTCCAGTCGCAAAGGCTTTCATCCACCTCGATGAGCCAAAAGCACACGCTCTTCTCGGCGATGGCTCCGGGAAGGACAAGGCTACGGGGTGGTGCCTCGACACCGGCGCCACCCACCACATGACCGGTCGAAGGGAATTCTTCGCCGAGCTCGACTCCGATGCGCGAGGCTCCGTCAAGTTCGGGGATGCCTCCGCTGTGGAGATAAAGGGCGTCGGCTCCGTCATCTTCACCACCAAGATGGGAGAGCACCGGCTGCTCACCGGTGTCTACTACATCCCCGCGCTAA
>NW_021277558.1:0-2864 GCF_002162155.2 Triticum dicoccoides | reverse complement strand
CCTAGTTTCCGTCATATCGGTGTTATGTTCCCGGATTGTTGCGTCCCTTACGCGGTTGGGTTATAATGGGAACCCCTTGATAGTTCGCCTTGATTAAAGCTTTTCCAGCAATGCCCAACATTGGTTTTACCATTTGCCACCTAGCCTCTTTTTCCCTTGGGTTTTCGGAGCCCGAAGGTCATCTTGTTTTAACCCCCCCCCCCGGGCCAGTGCTCCTCTGAGCGTTGGTCCAAACTAGAGTCCTGTGCAGCGCCCCCTCGGGGAAACTCGAGGTTTGGTTTTAGTTGTATGGAGCACTCATCTGAGTGTGCCCTGAGAAAGAGATATGTGCAGCTCCTATCGGGATTTGTCGGCACATTCGGGCGGTGTTGCTGGTCTTGTTTTAACCTGTCGAATTGTCTTGTTGTACCGGGTTGCCGAGTCTGATCGGTGTGTCTCGGGTGGAGGTCTATTCCTTCGTTGACCGTGAGAGCTTGTTATGGGCTAAGTTGGGACTCCCCTGCAGGGATTGAACTTTCGAAAGCCGTGCCCGCGGTTATGGGCGGATGGGAATTTGTTAATGTCCGGTTGTAGATGACTTGAACTAAACTTAATTAAAATGAATCAACCGTGTGTGTAACCGTGATGGTCTCTTTCCGGCGGGGTCCGGGAAGTGCACATGGTTGTTGGAGTTATGCCTGACGTAGGTTGCTATAGGATCACTTCTTGATCATACTTTTATCGACCGTGCTTTGCCTTCTCTTCTCGCTCTCATTTGCGTATGTTAGCCACCATATATGCTAGTCGCTTGCTGCAGCTCCACCTCATTACTCCATCCTTCCTATAAGCTTAAATAGTCTTGATCTCGCGGGTGCGAGATTGCTGAGTCCCCGTGGCTCACAGATACTTCCAAAACCAGCTTGCAGGTGCCGTTGAGTCCGAGCAGATGACGCAACCAAGCTCAAGGAGGAGCTCGATGAAGATCTTGTCCTTTATGTTGTTTCGTTTTAGTTGATCAGTAGTGGAGCCCAGTTGGGGTCGATCGGGGGCCTTTTGTCGCATTTGGGGTTCTTCTTTTATTTTGGTTCCGTAGTCGGACCTTGAGTGTATTTGGATGATCTAATGCTTTATTCATGTAATTGTGTGAAGTGGCGATTGTAAGCCAACTATGCATCTCTTTCCCTTATTGTATTACATGGGTTGTGTGAAGATTACCTCACTTGCGACATATGCCTTCAATGCGATTATGCCTCTAAGTCGTGCCTCGACACGTGGGAGATATAGTCGCATCGAGGGTGTTACAAGATGTCAGCGACAAACAAGAAAAATGTTGCAAAGAAGAAGCATCACCATCGCATGGGGACAAGTGGCTACCTAAAAGCCCGGCCGTTGTGGGACAAGGCTGAGAATAACCTCATTGATAAAGGGATCGAACTAGAGACGCGACGCTGGCCAGACCGTTGCAGGACTTGGTTCTTCGGGGTTGGAGGAAATTTGGACCCTGTAACAGGGAAGTGCGTTTGGACCAACGAGCAGCTGAACACACCCATCGAGAAGCTTTAGGAGTATATCGAAAAGGTGCAGCAAGGGACGTTCGTTCCGGACAGAGAGAATGACGAGCTCTAGAGGCCCTCGGGAATCCTGAGCACCCCGGACGAACACGAGGCACGCCAGGCTCCTTTTCGTGGAAGGCTGGATTTCCCGACACAAGCAGTTACAAATGCCAGGAGAGGAAGAAGAAAAAGGAGTTGACCCAACTACAGGCGCTGCACGCAAGGGTACAAGCGCTAGAGAAACAAGACGAGGCCCGCAGCGCGTGACCTGCTGAAGCTGCTACACCCGAAGCTACCCCGCCATCTCAGCGGAGAAGCAGTGTGGCTTCCACGGAGCTGCTTCAGGAGCCTGTCTTCACGGCTCCTGCTAGCTACCCCGTGGATGCTATCATGGAGTCTCAGAATTGCCACCTTATGACGGAGTGGATGGAATTGAAAGTCAAGGCGGTTGTTGGCTCTGTTGCACCTCCTGAACCTGGCGCAACTTTTCATTGCCGGCCGATTCCAGAAGGATATGCTAGGGTGATGGTGGATGAAATCACAGAAGGATTTGAGGACCTCCAGCTTGACCACCCTACGGGTGACGGGGAGACTTGGCTGGGTTCTTGTCTGAAGACTCCATGCCTATGGCGGAAGGAGCTCATCAACCTTCCGAACTGGACACCTCCGCCTCCTCCTCCTCCGGCGAGTCAGGGCACTCCGCCTCCTCCACCGCCTCCTCCTCCGGTGAGTGATCAGGGCACTCAGCCTCCTTCTCTAGCGTGTGGAGGCACTCTGCCTCCTTCTCCGCCTGCGCCGGCGCGCCCGAGCAGCCACCAGCCTCCTCCTTCTCCGGCGCATGGCAGCACTCCGCCTGCGTCGGCGCGCCTGAGCAGCCACCAACCTCCTCCTTCTCCGCCTCGCCAGCAAGGGCGGAAGAGACCCGCCGCCACCCCGGCTTCTCCGGCACGTCGTAGTCCTTCTCCTCCGCCTCGTAAGCAAGCACGAAAGAAGACAGCTGCAGCCGCTCCGTCTGCTCTGGCGTCTAGCAGTACAGCCAGAGGTGAGAGGCAATACAGATTCGGTCCACCTCTCAAGCCTCTAGAGAAGTTACCATACGAGAGGACCATGGAAGAAAATGCGAAGATCGTGGAAAAAGAAGTGAAGGACTTCTTTGAAGGGGTGAAAGCAAAGAGACATCCACCTCCGGAGGAGAAGGTAGACCGGGTGAAAGCAAAGCGCACTATCGATGCCCTGAGGAAACCACCAAAGTCTCCGCTGAAAAACAACTATGAGCGCATTACTGCAAAGGTATATATCGAAGCGGAGCGGTTGGGAAATACTATCAGTGAT
>NW_021277557.1:0-1734 GCF_002162155.2 Triticum dicoccoides | reverse complement strand
GTGCACCTATTGATTTGTTGCCTCTTCCATCTTCGGAGAAGGTTAATTTTGATGCTAAACAACGTGTTGAATTGATTTTAAAAATGCATGAGTTAACTAAGGAAAACATTGAGCGTATGAATACCAAATATAAACTTGCTGGAGATAAGGGTAGAAAACATGTTGTGTTTGCACCTGGAGATCTTGTTTGGTTACATTTACGTAAGGATAGATTTCCTGATTTGTGCAAATCAAAGCTCATGCCACGGGCTGATGGTCCCTTTAAGGTGTTAGAGAAAATAAATGATAATGCATATAAACTTGAGCTGCCTGCAGATTTTGGGGTTAGTCCCACTTTTAACATTGCAGATTTGAAGCCTTATTTGGGTGAGGAAGATGAGCTTTCGTCGAGGAAGACTTCATTTCAAGAAGGGGAGGATGGTGAGGACATCAATACCATTATTACACCCACGGCCCCTGCTGCTATACATACTGATAGAGGCGGGGTGTCCCGATCTTTCGATGAGATGATAACTATCGATTTGGTGGAGACGACTTTGACGATCCGACTACAAACGTGCAACGACGTTGTGCCTTAGCAATCGCTAAACCAACTCCGAGAGGTTATTGACCACGCCGGAACACGATCAACCTGACCACGAAGGTCTATTGCTGCAAGCAATCGAAGAACAAGCAAGAATATGATAAAAGCAATCTGAATATCGCGAATATGTATGAAGTATTGATAATGGTGGGGATCCGGAAGCGGTCTTGGTCTGGTCATTGGACACAAACGAAGCACACGAAGTTGCAATGGCTAACTTTTAACTAAACAAATCCCAAGGAAAAGCTACTAGATGGATCTACTTATATAGGAGGAAGGGGTGGCGGCCAAGGAGGTGGGAGGACGTCCCAAGGCAGCCTAAAACTAAATCTAGGTCGTACAAGGCCAATGGGCCCAAGTGGAGGTGATGTAACACCTTTGGACTTGTAGATTGACTCGGATTCTGCAGCAGCATCAGATTGTTTCGTCCACAACTCAACGCTCCGGACGAATTTTAAGGTGATTCCAGTTGGGTTGGAAAGTGCACGAAATCTAGTTTCCAACAAAAAAAGAATCACCCAATTCGGAGTCCGTATGAAAAACTTGTGTGCGTTTTGAGTCAGGTATGTCTGTGTAGTCCGAATCTGAATCCAGAACGTGAGAGACTTGGACTCTATCTTCTCTTGGGCCAAAAGTGACGTGAGAGATCTTTTTGGACAGCAAATAAACATCTCTTTCTTCCTTATCTTCAGATGTGGATTGTACAAATGTCCCATACACCTGCAATTAGACAAAACACAGAAGTGTGTGAAGTATTTTTGTTCTGGATAACATAAATAGATTATTGAATAGTTTGCACTAGAAATCACCTGACAAATATGCATATATGCAATATTTTTGGTCATATCCAAGGTAGTCATGTCCTCATCATCCTCCCCTTCTTGAAAATAAAGCCGTCCTCGGCGTTGCTTAATCTGAAATGTGGCTAACAAAAGAGACAAGGTGTACATGTTGTATATGTATATGTCATCCATTTTTACTTCCCTTGATTTTTGCATATATGACACATGAATAGATGAGTAACTTGCATAGTTCATAAAATCTAAAGCCAAAAAATTAGCACAAGAAGTAGAAGGCATGAAAATATTGCAACTCAGTTTGCACATATAAGTGAAGCTCTTATTCATTTCAAAAGATTGACAATGTTCATC
>NW_021277556.1:0-2064 GCF_002162155.2 Triticum dicoccoides | reverse complement strand
GGATGCGTGCATTTGTTTATTTGAAAAGAATGTTGGACCAACATGTGAACTCACCAGCAACTCCAATCTTTATAAGTAGGAAAGATTGCTCCAATGGGCGCTTGTTGTCATGGCGAAGGACTAGGGAGGGTGCGCGGTGTCATCACAATGAAGGACTAGGGAGGGTGCTATGAGACATGAGACACGGACGATAGACACTCATACACGACGGCATTAATTAGAAGGGTGCGGCTAGATCTTAGTCTACTAAGACTTAACCAAGTCTCTCAGTCAAGTGATATTAACATACAAAGATGAAGAAAGAAGAAATTAACAGAAAATTTTACACGGTTCTCTACATAAGATCTGACGAATATAGCATCGACTGAGACTTCGTTAAGACTCGGTCGACTGAGATTTAGCAATCCCGTAATTAGAACATTTAGAACCAATAACACGTGAAAGGACTACCTAAAATTACCTGCATGTCATTGCGCTAAAATTAAAACTGACTCATATTAACCATTGGATCAGCTAAATACTACACATTAAATTCTTTTTTTTCAAGATACTACACATTAAATTCGGTGGTATGATATACTGTGAAAAATCTATTTTTTATTTGCTCTTTATGTGCCATACCCAAGAAATACTTCTAATTAAGAATGGAAGAGTGTTTTCAATGATAAATTAATTGGTTTTTTTGCGGGTGAGAACTTAATCAGTTTACTGAGGAAGTTACATTGACATTATTGCCTCCATGCAAAAAGCTAAAAAGACAGATTATGCCAGCGTGAATAAGAGCAACAAAAAGAACAGAACAGACAAGGTCATCACCATCGCAATAAAAAGCAGCCCAAAAATGTCGAGAAATGGTAACAGAAAAAAGTATATTATGTTATATCATCGGTAAGTCCAACAAGGCTCTAAAAATGAGCCCTGCTCAAGCTGATCATTACACGCTAGCTATTTTGGTAGAGGAGTTTGCAAATGATGTGCATTGTCGTCTAAATTTCAAACGTGTGGGAACAAATATTCTCTTTTTTACACCTAGGACCAACTTTTGATATATGAAGTGAATAACATGATATATGAAAATCAATCATATCCCGACAGTAAATACATTAATTATTGGGCGTAGATCTCCAACACCGTACTCATGAAAATATGTGGATATATATATGCTGCCCACACACACACACACACACACACACATATAAATCTGGCAAGCAAGCTATGCGGACAACAATAGACGAAACAGAAGAGGAACATTTTGGTATACAACTGTTCATACTCGATGTAACAACCAGCCACCACAATGTGACGTATCAACCGTATCTAGGAAAAGAAGGCACCGGGAAATTGGGATAAACTACATCGTTGAAATTGGGATCAACGCAGCACGTTGGGACATCTGTGGAACGGCATGAAGCCAAGGGCGCAAGTGACACGGGACAATCCTCTAAGCAGCAATCCTGCCGTGCATGATCGGCCCACTTAAAGCTGCTAGCTGGATCGATCTCATTATTTGAAGCGGGTTCAAGCAATCAGTCTGCCTCACGCGGGCGTCCCGCATCACCACATGTCCCGCGTTTCCCCCTTTCCCAGCAGTTGATGGCGCCCCTCTCCGTAGAACCCTCGACCATGGTGTCCCTCTGTAGGATCCTCGACGACGGCGTCGTCTACTCCGGGTAGGAGATCAATCTCGTAGCAAGATCTGGGTATCTTGTCTCCCGATGTGAAGGAGACCCTCTAAGCAAACAACAAATGTAACACATCGACTTGCTGCACACTGCGGTAGATGTTCCTCTTCCTTGCCACCTTTTCCCCTTGTCTGGCTGAATTCTTGGCTGATTTAGTTGCACGTCATACATGGAATGTCCTCACGAGCTTGCAGGTGTGTGAGGCATACGTTATGCCGACTCTACTTGGTGGATGTGATAGGGGTCCGGTTGGTATAGCGTCTCTTGGCCATGCTTGACATTTGACCTGCTACACAATAGACTAGCAGAAACATGAAGAATCACCAGTTTGAAAAGCCTTAAGATTCCAACCGATCTATACCTCTGACTATTTTGTAAAGGA
>NW_021277555.1:0-1191 GCF_002162155.2 Triticum dicoccoides | reverse complement strand
CCGCGCCGCCCGTCCCCGCGCCCGACCCCGACGCCTGCGCCGCCTCCTTCCCCGACGCCGGTGACCGGCGCCGCCACGGGCCGCCTCCCCGCCGCCGCTCGCCTCCCCGGACCGGCGCCGTCGCCGCCACCACACCGGCCGCCGCGCGCCCGCGCCTCCGTGGCCGCGGCCGGCCCCGCCGGCCACCTCGCCGCCCCGGCAACCGCCGCCCCGCCCTCCGGTCCCCTCGTCGCCGGCCGCTGCCTCCTTCCCCGTCGTCGTCGGTGAACAGTACCGCCGCCGCCTCGGTGTCCATGCCCGATCCAGATCTGGATCTGGGATATTTCGGTTGATTTTCTCCCCCGAAACCCTAATTTCGTGCTATCTTTGACTGCTTGTATCTTTGCAACCGTAGCTCTGTTTTGGGCGTATGATATATCAAAATCTTCGTCTCGACATGTACATCATTTCATTCCATTGAATCATTTGCATTTGAGGTCATCTTGATATCCAAAATTCTGTTAGAAGGAGGCTTCGTGAGTTAGATTGCAGATCCGTTAGTTCATCATGCACTTTTGTCATTTTTGCTATATTTAATTCGTGCATGATATGCCTGTGCCCCTTTGGGATGAATTGTTAAGCATTTTGTCTTCTTTCCAGAGGTGTCACCCATGCATTTTTAGGATGTGTGTGTTGTCTTGTGCAAGCTTGCGAAGAGAGGTACCTGAGAATACAGATTTCAGGGACTTAGTGATTTTCACTAAGTCTGGGATATTTTAGTTCATGATGCCATATGTCCAGCTTGTTTCCTAGTGATCCGTGCCTCTTTTGAGGATGATCAGTAAGGGAGTTTTGATATTTATGTTATGCTCTTTCCATCCATGTCTTTGTTTGCATATGTGGAGTGCTCTAGGTTGAATCAATCGAGCTCAACTTTTGCTTCGTTGTTAATCTGGGCAGATCGGCAACTCGTTTGCGATTTCGCCGATGCTACCGTTATTGTTCCGTGCATGCTATGCCTTCGTTCTTGCCATGTGTAGCTAGCACTTTGTGCCTTCTTGCTGGTTATATGCTTTCCTTGCCATGACTTGCACCGTAGCGAGTGCATCGAGCTCGTTTACATGCCTTCGTGAGTTATATGCCTTCGTTTACATGCCTTCGTAACTGAGACATGCTGAAATTTAACTCACGAAGGCATGTAAACAAGCTCGA
>NW_021277554.1:0-1697 GCF_002162155.2 Triticum dicoccoides | reverse complement strand
CCATAACCGCGGACTCGGCTATTCGAATAGATCATGTTAACCCTGCAGGGGTGTACTTCTTCACACACGCTCTCGCCACTTACCGCCATGTACACGTCATGTATCTCGGCAACCTTCAAGCGGAAGCCTGGCGAGGGTGTCGGCCACGACCTGACTAACCACACAAGACTCTAGTCCAGGTTTATCGCCTATTCGGGTTCCACCCGCAAGGAGATCCGGCCGGGGTGTCGCTTACGGCCCCAAACGATGTGTACAGGGTTCCCGAGCCCACCATCCGGGTGCCACTCGGTACACCAGGCCACGTGTGCCTAGTCTGTCCCAAGCCCACCCTGCCGGGTGCCACTTGGTAGAAAAATAGCACTACCTACAAACACCAGAAACTAGTTGCGACTCCTGGGCAGAGACCAAGTTGGTTAATAAGTCGAGAGGGGTCGAGTTACCGGAACCCAATGTGTGGTAGTATCGAGTCATTGGACAACATACATAGAACTCAGTGCTTAAGGACGGTTCTAGTGAGACAACCCACCATGTACTCCTACATGGCCTCTCACCGCTACCTTTACCAAATCGTGTTCACACACTTCACTCTCAGCATCAGAACATATCGTAACACTCCAATTCATTCCCAATGAACCAGACCTGACACAACTCTAAGCAATAGCAGGTATAGCATGGTAGGAACACATCAGTGGCTTCAATCAACTCCTACACATGCTAGTGGGTTTCAACTATTTACTGTGGCAATGACAGGTCATGCAGAGGAATGGGTTCAACTACCGCAGCACAAAGTAGCAGGTGAACCGTTGTTGTCCTAATGCAAAAACTGAGAGCAGGAGCGAGAGAGTAGGGTTTTATCGAAATGAACAAGGGGGTTTGCTTGCCTGGTAAATCAACAAGGGAGGCACTGCTTCACAGACAGGTACTCTGGAACGTCTCCGGAGCAGGACCTATCGAGAAGGAACGGTGCCGGCAATCAATACACAATCATATGCAACAATATGATGCATGAACATGGCATGTAGATGTGATGCTGTTTGAGCTAATGCAACTAGTAAACATTTGGTTTGAAATCCATTTGAACCAAAGGTTCAAATGCATCTCCAAATTAAGCTCCTACATATGCCATAATGTGTTTTCCCATATTCAGCATGTATAAGTTGGTTTTTCATGCATGAAACTAGTACAGATGGAAAGATTGCATTTTTCTGATAATTTTTCATATATAAATTATTTTAATCTGAGCTACGGTTGAATTGATATGAATTTTTGAAGTTTAAAACAATTTCTGGAATTTTCTGATTAAATTTAATTCCAGAAATCATATTATTGCGCCAGCATGACGTCAGCACGACGTCAGCGGTCAACTGGGCTGGTCCGGGTCAAAGCTGACGTGTGGGGTCCACACGTCAGTGACAGGGGGTTAAACAGGGGTTAAATTAACTTAATTAAAAGGTTAGGGGGCACCGGGGCCCACATGTCAGCCTCAGGGGGTTAATTAACAGTGATTAGCACTAAGCTAATCACCTGCCGACGGGGCCCACTCGTCAGGCCGGCGAGGTCGTCGGCGGCGACCTCTGGACGCGGCGGCGTCCGCGAAACAGGCCACGGGGGCGGCGTCGGAGAGCACCGGGGCGTAGCCCGGGCTCTCGCGCATCTGGTGGGACAGGTGGGAGGAGCGGGGAAGGCCGGAGCTCGCC
>NW_021277553.1:0-926 GCF_002162155.2 Triticum dicoccoides | reverse complement strand
GACATCGGGGGTACGATCGTCCTGCGGTTTGATGACATCTTTGCTATGTTTAACCTTCATCCGCTGCACTACACCTTCGTTCGGCTATTTTCGCTGAGTATGGAGATGCGGATCATTCGCGACAAGACCCCGGACATCGTGATAGTCGACCCCTTCTACATGCGTGCCAAGATCTTGGGCAGCGCTGGGGACCGGCAAGTCGCGAGTTCTTACCTCGAAGGCGTCATTCTGGCAAACCAAGATAAGGATAACTTCCTCGTGCCTTACTTTCCCGAGTAAGTCCTCCCCTCAACCGGCCCGTAACATATGAATTCTTACTTTTCGATCGTTTTTCTTTTAACATTCCGTGTTTTCTGCAGTGACACACGTTGCACGCTCATCCTCCTAAGCCCCAAATATTCCATGGCCACGTATTTCGACCCGGACCGTCAGTCGAACGTAGACTACAAAAATGTCAAGAAGGTTCTTGATGATGTTCTCCCCGGCTACGCCCAATCTGGAGGCACCTTCACTAGGCCTATTCGTAAGTACGGCAAGCACGTGTTCTCCCACAATACGACGTTCTGCTGCGTCAAGCAGCCGCCTGGCGGTCAGAAGGGTGCCTACTACGCCATCCATCACATGCGGGCGATCGTACGGGACCATCATCAACTTCTGCTACCGAGTAAACTCCAAGATTGGGCCGCGAGCGTGTCGGCAATCCAGGACGCGGACCTCCGACAAGAATTCTTTCGCATCCAGTCGGAGTTTGCGGAAATCATCCATCAAGATGTCCTTCGTACCTCGGGGCAGTTCTACCTCAGAAATCAACCGTCCAACAGTGACATCGACACAATGCTACAAATGCAGGATGACAACGCCCGTTCTTTCATGACTCCCACGATAGACGGCGGCTTCATCCACGCTCCGGTCCCTTGAGTCGAGTT
>NW_021277552.1:0-2909 GCF_002162155.2 Triticum dicoccoides | reverse complement strand
TTATACATAGTGCCATGGTTTTGATATCCGTCCCCGTCGGCCCTCGTCCTTGTTATGATTCGGATGTGGTATATTCTCTTTTAAAACTATTTGTTGCATTTCGTGTTTATGACAAATTATGCCCATCAAGTTGACATAGATATTTTTATCTAGGAGGTATGTGAACCGGAAATTCCAACCGACCCTATTGTCGAGAGGTTAAATTTAGTTGAAAGAGAAAACGAGTACTTGAAAGAAAAATTGAAAAGAATTGAGGGGGAGAATATGGAATTGGAGTTGCATGTTGCCGATGTCATCGATGATCAGAAGATCAAGAAGGAGAAAATGCGCTTGAAGATTAGAAAGATTAGAAAATATGCCATCGATAGTGAGGCTTGGTATCATTATGCTGTTGGATCAATTGTTACCTTAGTTGCGATCTTGATCGCATTTGTTATTGCATTTAAATGCTTTAGCTAGAGAGTTATTTGTTTGTTGCATTTAAGTGTTGTATGAACTTTATGTATGAACTTGTATTAATTTGGTCTATTCGGTGTTGTGTAATGAAGATGAGCCGGCAATGGATGTACGATGACCGATGCTCTCCCCAGTTCGTTGAGGGCGTGCATACTTTTCTGCTTGCGACTGAGGCAAACAAGCAGGCGTATGGTTTTATGCCTTGTCCATGTGCTGGCTGTAAGAATGGTCGCAATTACTCTACGTCAAGAACCATTCACGTCCACCTGTTTGAGTCCGGTTTCTTGCCCCACTATAATGTTTGGACCAAGCACGGAGAAAGAGGGGTTATGATGGAAGACAATGAAGAAGAAGAGGACGACGACAGCTATCCTGGCCATGGGTTCCCTGAATACGATGATACAACAATGGGGGAAGAAGCTGAGCCGGTAATGCGGGAAGAAGCTGAGCCGGCAATGCGGGAAGAAGCTGAAGAAGACGCATCAGATGAGCCCGTTGATGATCTAGGTCGGGCCATTGCCGATGCAAAGAGAAACTGCGCAAGTGATTTGGAGAAGAAGAAGTTGCAGCGCATGTTAGAGGATCACAAAAAATTGTTGTACCCGAATTGCGTAGGTGACAAGAAAAAGCTGGGCACCACACTGGAATTGCTGCAATGGAAGGCAGAGAATGGTGTATCTGACAAGGGATTTGGAAAGTTGCTGGTAATGATAAAGGATATGCTTCCAAAGGACAACGAATTGCCCGAGAGTACAGACGAAGCAAAGAAGGCTGTCTGCCCTCTAGGGTTAGAGGTGCAGAAGATACATGCATGCCCTAATGATTGCATCCTCTATCGCGGTGAGTACGAGGATTTGAACGCTTGCCCGGTATGTGGTGCATTGCGCTATAAGATCAGCCGCGATGAGCATGGTGATGTCGAGGGCGAGCGCCCCAGGAAGAAGATTCCTGCCAAGGTGATGTGGTATTCTCCTATAATACCACGGTTGAAACATTTGTTCCAAAACAAAGAGCATGCCAAGGCGATGCGATGGCACAGAGAAGACCGTAAGAAAGACGGAAAGTTGAGAGTACCCGCTGATGGGTCGCAGTGGAGAAAAATCAAAAGAAAGTACGAGAAGGAGTTTGCAGATGACGCAAGGAGCGTATGGTTTGGTCTAAGCGCAGATGGCATTAATCCTTTTGGGGAGCAGAGCAGCAACCATAGCACCTGACCTGTGACTCTATGTTTGTATAACCTTCCTCCTTGGTTGTGCATGAAGCGGAAGTTCATTATGATGCCAGTGCTCATCCAAGGCCCTAAACAACCCGGCAACGACATTGATGTGTACCAAAGGCCATTAGTTGAAGAACTCTTACAACTGTGGAATGGAACAGGTGTACGTGCATGGGATGAGCACAAACAGGAAGAATTTGACCTAAAGGCATTGCTGTTCGTGACCATCAATGATTGGCCTGCTCTCAGTAACCTTTCAGGACAAACAAACAAGGGATACCACGGATGCACGCACTGTTTGGATGATACCGACAGTATATATTTCAATAGTTATAAGAAGAATGTGTACCTGGGACATCGTCGATTTCTTCCGAGCAGGCATCCCGTAAGAAAGAAAGGAAAGCATTTCAAAGGTGAGGCGGATCACCGGACGAAGCCTCGCCACCGTACTGGTGCTGATGTACATGATATGGTCAAGGATTTGAAGGTGATATTTGGAAAGGGTCCTGGCGGACAATCTGTTCCAAAGGACGCTGACGGACGCGCACCCATGTGGAAGAAGAAATCTATATTTTGGGACCTGCCATATTGGAAAGACCTAGAGGTCCGCTCCGCAATCGACGTGATGCACGTGACGAAGAATCTTTGCGTGACCCTGCTTGGCTTCTTGGGCGTGTATGGGAAGACAAAAGATACACCTGAGACACGGGAGGACCAGCAATGTATGCACGGAGAAGACGGCATACATCAGGGTCATGCAAGCTACGCTCTTACCAAAGAAGAGAAGGAAATCTTCTTTGAATGCCTGCTCAGTATTAAGGTACCGTCTGGCTTCTCGTCGAATATAAAGGGAATAATAAACATGGCAGAGAAAAAGTTTCAGAACCTAAAGTCTCATGACTGCCACGTGATTATGACGCAACTGCTTCCTGTTGCATTGAGGGGGCTTCTACCGGAAAATGTTCGATTAGCCATTGTGAAGCTATGTGCATTTCTCAATGCAATCTCTCAGAAGGTAATCGATCCAGAAATCATACCAAGGTTACATAATGATTTGGTGCAATGTCTTGTCAGTTTCGAGTTGGTGTTCCCACCATCCTTCTTCAATATCATGACACACGTCCTATTTCACCTGTGCGAAGAGATTAACGTTTTGGGTCCTGTATTTCTACACAATATGTTCCCCTTTGAGAGGTTCATGGGAGTCTTAAAGAAATATGTTCATAACCGTGCTAGG
>NW_021277551.1:0-1383 GCF_002162155.2 Triticum dicoccoides | reverse complement strand
GTCGTCTCCAGCGCGTCCCCGAGCCCGCTAACCACCTCTGCAGCCCCGCGGTGAGCCCCGGATCGTTTCCCCCTTCTCCCCTGGTCTCTCCCGACCTCTAGGCCCTAGCCCCACCTTGGCCGAGAGCTCCACGCCGCCGGCGATGTCGCCGTCGTGGCCACGGTCACCGTAGCACCCAACCGAGCACACCATCGTGCTCCACACCTCACTAGGAGCACGTAGCGCGCACTAACGCCTCCCCAAGCCCCCTGCAACGTCGATTCCGACCGCACCCGAACTCCGGCAGCCGCAGCCGAGCTCGCCGCCGTCAACTCCGGCCACCCCGAGCCCAACCACCACCACCAATAGTCGCGGCTCAACCTCAGCAACACGTAGATGCCTTCCGCCGTCCATTTGGTTGCCGGAATGGCAAAAAGCACTTTCGCCGCCGTCTCGGGCCTCGCCGGCGTTATGCCGCCGGCGGGTTTGACCTGTCCGACCTGAGGGTTGACCCCCCAGGGTCACTGACGCGTGGGCCCTGTCGGACAGGTAGTTAGTTAGTACTAATCACCGTTAGTCAACCCCCCCTGACACTGACAGTGGGCCCCAGCGCCACTAATTCCCTAATTAGGATTAATTTAAACCTGTTAAACCCCCCCTGTCACTGACGTGTGGCCCCCACACGTCAGGTTTGACTTCAGCCAGCCACAGTTGACCACTGACATCATGCTGACGTCATGCTGGCACAATAATTATAATTTCTGGATTTAATTTAAATCAGGAAATTCCAGAATATTATTTAAACTTCAAAAATTCATAACTTTTATTCTGTAACTCCAAATTGGACAAATTATATATGAAAAATGATCAGAAAAATCCAATCTATCCATCTGTACTATTTTCATGCATGATCAAACAAGTTAAATTGATGTTTTAAGCAGAACAAGGAAAAGCACTTTAAAAGGCCATATTTGAATTTGAAATTTGAATCCTTGATTCAAATTTGTTCAAACCCTTCTGGTTTTAGTTGCATTAGCCCAACACACTCATATTGCCATGTTTCATGCATGCATCATATTGTTGCACATTGTTTGGTGATGGTTGTATATCGATGTCCCTTGCGACAGGTTCTGCCTCCGAGGAGTACCGTGATTACCCTAACGAAGAACCGTATCAGTGCATCGAACCATCAGGCAAGCAACCAACCATTTGATCATATCGATACAATCCCATGTTCTCGCCCCTGCTCTCTTTTACTGCATTAAGACAACGCGATTCAAACTGCTGTGTGCTACGGTAGTTGAACCCATTTCCTCTGCATGACCTGTCATTGCCACAGTAACTAGATGAAACTCACTAGCATGTGTAGGAGTTGGTTGAGCCATATGTATGTGTTGTTCCTAC
>NW_021277550.1:0-2223 GCF_002162155.2 Triticum dicoccoides | reverse complement strand
CCACCGCTCTCTTCACGCAAAGACTTCGCGCATTTATTCTTCATGGCTCTCACATGGTTATGGGTTATCGTCCATTACATATTATATGCCCATCTTGTCATGTTCACTTTGCATGATATGCTCATTCCTATGACTTTGCCATGCATTTGTGACCCATGCTTTGCATTATACATGATGATTGACTCTACTACTTGTATGTGTATTTACAATCTTGGTGGAGATATTACTTGTTATTACCATGTTTGCTATGTGCTCCATTCCTACGGTGATACTATGATCTTGCTTTGTGATCGTGCTTGCGATATGTCATGTGCATTGCCTATATCTCTTATTTGCTCACATGACATGATTGCCATGATTTCCTCTAGTGTGTTGCATCTTCGCTCCACTAGTTTGCACGACTTGATTTCTATGGTTTCTCATATTGCATCCACTTCTTGGATTACTTGCTCCTATCACATGTTTGGTTGCAACAATGTCATTCCTTCGCATATGCCATGTCCCATTGATTGCTTCAAGCTTGCCTTGATTGCCTCACACATGATGAACAATTGCTCTTTCTATTGTGTTGAGTGCCCCTCAATTTTCACTACACCCTATGCACATTATGCTTGGACTTTCTTGCACTTGCATGTGTTTAGTCATATAATCTTCTTGGGTGTTGTGAATGACTCTTATGCATACCATAGACCATTTATTGAGCACTTTATGCATGTTTGCTATGATCTTGAGGTCGATGCTTGCTATCTTGTCAAACATATTTGCATCGTTACCTCACATTTCCATGCTTGTTTCCATGATGTCCTTGATTATGCTAAATTTATGTGCTTACATGCTATGCCACACTCCCTTGTCAAACCATATGTTATGCTTGATGACAACACTTGTTTGGTGAATCACCTCTTGAATGCTTGGTTTTGCTTTAATGCCAACCACATTTGTTTTTCCAAGTGCTTGTTATCTTTGCTCCTTTTGAAGGGATTACAAGATGGTGCGACATTGGAGAGTGCCCACTTCGAGCTTCAACATGATGAGTACTTGGTGGTTGTCAACTTCTACACGGCGACGCCCTCTCTTTCCCATGGTGATGAAGATCATGATCCATGGACGGATCTCTCCCAGGGGGGGGGAGATGATGCGGAGCATCCCTCGCTCATCCCCATGGACTCTACTACAACTCGTCAAGCACCTCGAGGACCGTGGACAAGAGCTCGCGCACGCGCCATCGAGAATGAGGTGAACTCCTTCCTCTTCGAGCTCCACTCAAATTCATTCGAGAGTCGGACTCTACCTCAAATGGAAACCTTATGCATTCTTAGGTACTTCGGAGATTGTCACGAGAAAGCCGGAGGGATCACCAAGTTCACCGGAGACCTACGGAGGAGGAGAAGGAGGATGGACGGGCAACAAGAGAGAAGGAGGAGGAGTCCTGGACACCCCGGGTGCCCGGGCACTTTGGCCCCGGAGGCCCGGCCCCTCCCCTGGCGCCGCTCCTAGCCGGCCCCGGGTGCCCGGCCATGGAGAGCCCGGGTGCCCGCACCACCCCGGCGCTACCCCAGCCACCCTCGGGTGCCCGGCCGCCTGCACCCAGCCGCCCCCCAGGTGCCCGGTCTGGAGGCCCCGGGTGCCCGCCCCCCTCCCGCTGGGCTGCTGCCACCTGCCCGGGTGCCCGTGCCATCACCCCCGGGTGCCCGGCCCCTCTTCAGCCAGCCCCGGGTGCCCGGCTTAATGGCCCCAGGTGCCCGGCCTCGACCGCCCAGGCTCCTGCATCTACCCCAGGTGCCCGGGCCTAGGACCCCCGGGTGCCCGGACCACTCCGAGGGCCTGCGTGCCTTGTTGGGCTTTTTCCCATGTACCCCTCTCCACCTCTTATTTCGTCCCTAGACTATAAGTACCCCCACCTAGCTCATTTGGGAGGATAGCAAAGTATTTGATAGACATTTGTGAGCTTTGCTCCATGGATCCACTCCACCAGGAGATCAAGACCTCCTCTTGGAGTGACCAACATCAAGACCTCCTCCTTGGGGAAGGATCCCCATCATAGGATCATCAAGCCCTCATCTCCTTCATAGGATTTGGGATGAACTCTACCATGTATCTTATTTCCCTTTGATTGTTCATGTACCTTGTGGATCTTGTGTGTTTGTTGGTCTAGTGGATGTGTGATTTCGACTTGTTCTTGAGTGTTCCTCTTGTTTTCCCTCTTGTGTTCATCTTGTTCTT
>NW_021277549.1:0-1037 GCF_002162155.2 Triticum dicoccoides | reverse complement strand
GTTGTGGCGCGGCAAGCGTGCACTGGTGCGGTTGAGAGGGAGGGGTGGAAACCGCGTTAAACTCGTCTCCGTAGTTGAGAGGGAGCGGCCAAAGCAATGTACAATCGTCTTTGTAGTGGAGCTGGGAGGGGCAAGGATAAGGGACGAAGACCGGGGTAACATGTCGGATGCGATCATACTAGCACTAAAGCACCGGATCCCATCAGAACTCCGAAGTTAAGCGTGCTTGGGCGAGAGTAGTACTAGGATGGGTGACCTCCTGGGAAGTCCTCGTGTTGCATTCCCTTTTTAATTTTTTTCGCGCCGCTTGCAAAACAAAACGCACGTGTAAGTAATATATTTACCGTGTTTTATTATTTTGCACGAGTGCGGTAAGTCATAGCTGGGTGCTCACGATTCACGGGTCCAGCGTCGGCGTTGTGGCGCGGCAAGCGTGCACTGGTGCGGTTGAGAGGGAGGGGTGGAAACCACGTTAAACTCGTCTCCGTAGTTGAGAGGGAGCGGCCAAAGCAATGTACAATCGTCTTTGTAGTGGAGCTGGGAGGGGCAAGGATAAGGGAAGAAGACCGGGGTAACATGTGGAATGCGATCATACCAGCACTAAAGCACCGGATCCCATCAGAACTCCGAAGTTAAGCGTGCTTAGGCGAGAGTAGTACTAGGATGGGTGACCTCCTGGGAAGTCCTCGTGTGGCATTCCTTTTTTAATTTTTTTCGCGCCGATTGCAAAACAAAACGCACGTGTAAGTAATATATTTACCGTGTTTTATTATTTTGCACGAGTGCGGTAAGTCATAGCTGGGTGCTCACGATTCACGGGTCCAGCGTCGGCGTTGTGGCGCGGCAAGCGTGCACTGGTGCGGTTGAGAGGGAGGGGTGGAAACCGCGTTAAACTCGTCTCCGTAGTTGAGAGGGAGCGGCCAAAGCAATGTACAATCGTCTTTGTAGTGGAGCTGGGAGGGGCAAGGATAAGGGACGAAGACCGGGGTAACATGTCGGATGCGATCATACCAGCACTAAAGCACCGGATCCCATCA
>NW_021277548.1:0-1063 GCF_002162155.2 Triticum dicoccoides | reverse complement strand
TTTTGGGACGCCAAAACGGTGAGTAATAGTCCACGAAACGGGTCAGAATCGACAAAAACCGCGAATGTTGATGACCGACATGTAAACGCACCCCTGGGTTCGTCAATCATGGAAATCACTCTGGACCCCAAAACAGTGAGTAGTACTCCACGAAACGGGCCAGAATCGGCCAAAACTGCGAGTGTTGATGACTGACACGTAAGCACACACTCGGTTCAACAACAATGGAAATCAATTTGGGACCGCAAAACAGTGAGTAATAGTCCAGGAAACGGGTCAGAATTGGCCAAAACTATGAGTCTTGATGTCCGACACTTAAAGCACCCTGGGGTTTGTTCATGAAAATCACTCCGGGACCCCAAAACAATGAGTAATAGTGCACGAAACGGGTCAGAATTGGCCAAAATTGCCAGTGTTGATGACCAAGATGTAATCGCACACTCGGGTCACCACCTATGGAAATCGCTTTGGAACCCCAAAACGGTGATTAATAGTCCAGGAAACATGCAAGAATCGGCCAAAACTGTGAGTGTTGATGTCCGACATGTAAACGCACCCTTGGGTTCATGAAACGGGCAAGAATCGGCCAAAACTGCGATTGTAGATGACCGACACGTAAGCGCACCTCGGGGTTCAAAAACTATGGAAATGGCTTTGGGATCCCAAAAAGAGTTAGTAATAGTCCATGAAACGGGCCAGAATCGACAAAAACCGCGAGTGTTGATGACCGACACGAAAAGGCGTCCCTGGGTTCGTCAATCGTGGTAATCACTCCGGGACCCCAAAACAGTGATCAATAGCCAACGAAATGGGCCAGAATCGGCCCAAATTGTGAGTGTTGATGACCGACACGGAAACACACCCCAAGGTTCGTCAATCGCGGAAATCACTTTGGCAACCTAAAATCGAGTAATAGTCCAAGAAACGGGCCAGAACCGGGCCAAACTGCGAGTCTTGACGACCAACACGTAAGCACACCTTGGGGTTCGACAACCATGGAAATCGCTTTGGGACCCCAAACGGTGAGTAATAGTCCATGAAAGAGCCCAGAATCGGCCAAATC
>NW_021277547.1:0-897 GCF_002162155.2 Triticum dicoccoides | reverse complement strand
GCTATGCACTAGCCAAACGAAACGTTAGTACCAATTCACAGACAATACATAAGCAATATATAAGTATGCAACAGAACGATCGGAAGAGAAAAGCAAGACATTAATAGCATCGATTACATCTAAGTTGAACGACTCTCGAAACCAAAGAGACATACTACAAGTTCATTAAAGTTTAATTACAACATGAGCCAATCGATGTTTCAGAACTAGACAACTCGACTCAAGGGACCGGAGCGTGGATGAAGCCGCCGTCTATCGTGGGAGTCATGAAAGAACGGGCGTTGTCATCCTGCATTTGTAGCATTGTGTCGATGTCACTGTTGGACGGTTGATTTCTGAGGTAGAACTGCCCCGAGGTATGAAGGACATCTTGATGGATGATTTCCGCAAACTCCGACTGGATGCGAAAGAATTCTTGTCGGAGGTCCGCGTCCTGGATTGCTGACACGCTCGCGGCCCAATCTTGGAGTTTACTCGGTAGCAGAAGTTGATGATGGTCCCGTACGATCGCCCGCATGTGATGGATGGCATAGTAGGCACCCTTCTGACCGCCAGGCGGCTGCTTGACGCAGCAGAACGTCGTATTGTGGGAGAACACGTGCTTGCCGTACTTACGAATAGGCCTGGTGAAGGTGCCTCCAGATTTGGCGTAGCCGGGGAGAACATCATCAAGAACCTTCTTGACATTTGTGTAGTCTACGTTCGACTGACGGTCCGGGTCGAAATACGTGGCCATGGAATATTTGGGGCTTAGGAGGATGAGCGTGCAACGTGTGTCACTGCAGAAAACACGGAATGTTAAAAGAAAAACGATCGAAATGTAAGAATTCATATGTTACGGGCCGGTTGAGGGGAGGACTTACTCGGGAAAGTAAGGCACGAGGAAGTTATCCTTAT
>NW_021277546.1:0-2001 GCF_002162155.2 Triticum dicoccoides | reverse complement strand
GTCTTCACGATCCGACCGATCCAAGCACCGAACGTACGGAGCCTCCGAGTTCAGCACACGTTCAGCGCGATGACGATCTCCGGCCTCCGATCCAGCCGAGCTCCGGAGATGAGTTCCGTCAGCACGACGGCGTGGTGACGATGATGATGTTCTACCGGCGCAGGGCTTCGCCTAAACTCCGCGACGATATGACCGAGGTGGAATATGGTGGAGGGGGCACCGCACACGGCTAAGGAACGATCACGTAGATCAACTTGTGTGTCCTAGGGTGCCCCCTGCCCCCGTATATAAAGGAGCAAGGGAGGGGGTGGCCGGCCTAGGAGGAGGCGCACCAAGGAGGAGTCCTACTCCCACCGGGAGTAGGATTCCCCCCCTTCCTAGTAGTAGGAGTAGGAGTCAAGGAAAGGGGGAAGAGAAGAGAAGGAAGGAGGGGGCGCAGCCCCTCCCCCTAGTCCAATTCGGACTAGGCCTTGGGGGGGCGCTCAACCTCTCCTCTCTCTTTCCCCTAAAGCCCAATAAGGCCCATATACTCCCCGGCGAATTCCCGTAACTCTCCGGTACTTCGAAAAATACCCGAATCACTCGGAACCTTTCCGAACTCCGAATATAGTCGTCCAATATATCGATCTTTATGTCTCGACCATTCCGAGACTCCTCGTCATGTCCCCAATCTCATCCGGGACTCCGAACTCCTTCGGTACATCAAAACTCATAAACTCATAATATAACTGTCATCGTAACGTTAAGCGTGCGGACCCTACGGGTACGAGAACTATGTATACATGACCTAGAACTATTCTCGGTCAATAACCAATAGCGGAACCTGGATGCTCATATTGGCTCCTACATATTCTACGAAGATCTTTATCGGTCAAACCGCATAACAACATACGTTGTTCCCTTTGTCATCGGTATGTTACTTGCCCGAGATTCGATCGTCGGTATCTAATACCTAGTTCAATCTCGTTACCGGCAAGTCTCTTTACTCGTTATGTAATGCATCATTCCGTAACTAACTCATTAGCTACATTGCTTGCAAGGCTTATAGTGATGTGCATTACTGAGAGGGCCCAGAGATACCTCCCCGACAATCGGAGTGACAAAACATAATCTCGAAATACGCCAAACCAACATGTACCTTTGGAGACACCTGTAGTACTCCTTTATAATCATCCAGTTACGTTGTGACGTTTGGTAGCACCCAAAGTGTTCCTCCGGTAAACGGGGGTTGCATAATCTCATAGTTACAGGAACATGTCTAAGTCATGAAGAAAGCAATAGCAGTATACTAAACGATCAAGTGCTAGGCTAAGGGAATGGGTCATGTCAATCACATCATTCTCCTAATGATGTGATCTCACTAATCAAATGACAACACATGTCTATGGTTAGGAAACATAACCATCTTTGATTAATGAGCTAGTCAAGTAGAGGCATACTAGTGACTATTGATTTGTCTATGTAGTCACACATGTATCATGTTTCCGGTTAATACAATTCTAGCATGAATAATAAACATTTATCATGATATGAGGAAATAAATAATAACTTTATTATTGCCTCTAGGGCATATTTCCTTCAATATCGGTGTAAAGCGCATGAAGAAACTCCATACTGATGGGCTTTTGGAATCACTTGATTATGAATCACTTGGTACTTGCGAACCGTGCCTTATGGGCAAGATGACTAAAACGCCGTTCTCCGGAACTATGGAGCGAGCAACTGATTTGTTGGAAATCATACATACTGATGTTTGTGGTCCAATGAATGTTGAGGCTCGCGGCGGATATCGTTATTTTCTTACCTTCATAGATGATTTGAGCAGATATGGGTATATCCACTTAATGAAACACAAGTTTGAAACATTTGAAAAGTTCAAAGAATTTTAGAGTGAAGTGGAAAATCATCGTAACAAGAAAATAAAGTTTCTACGATCTGATCGTGGAGGAGAATACTTGAGTTATGAGTTTGGTCTGCACTTGAAACAATGCGGAATAGTTT
>NW_021277545.1:0-1970 GCF_002162155.2 Triticum dicoccoides | reverse complement strand
CCCCCCCCTTGATCACCAGAGATCGCCTATTCTTCTCTATACTGCTTGCATTAGAGTAGTGTAGCATGTTACTGGTTTCCGTTAATCCTATTCTGATGCATAGCCTGACATTGTTGCTACATCTGTTGATACCTTACCTGCAATCCTAAATACTTAGTATAGGATGCTAGTTTATCATCATTGGCCCTACATTCTTGTCAGTCTGCCTTGCTATACTATTGGGCCGTGATCACTTGGGAGGTGATCACGGGTATATACTATACATACATTCATACTATACAGATGGTGACTAAAGTCGGGTCAGCTCGAGGAGTACCCGCAAGTGATTCTGATGAGGGGGCTGAAAGGACAGGTGGCTCCATCCCGGTAGAGGTGGGCCTGGGTTCCCGACGGCCCCCGACTGTTACTTTGTGGCGGAGCGACAGGGCAGGTTGAGACCACCTAGGAGACAGGTGGGCATGGCCCTATTCGGCATTCGCGCATACTTAACACGCTTAACGAGATCTTGGTATTTGATCTGAGTCTGGCCATTTGGTCTATACGCACTAACCATCTACGCGGGAGTAGTTATGGGTATCCCGGTGTCGTGGTATCAGCCGAAGCCTTCTTGACGTCAGCGACGGAGCGGCGCGCGCCGGATTGGACTGGAACGCCTACTCTTGTATAAGAGAGGCTAGGTCTGCTTCCGTCCGCCCTCGCAACGTGTAGGTGTGCTAAGGGCGATGGGCCTAGACCCCTGTGCGCTTAGGTTTAGACCGGCGTGCTGGACTCTCTGTTGTGCCTAGGTGGGGCTGCGACATGTTGATCTTCCGCGGCCGGGCATGACCCAGGAAAGTGTGTGTGGCCAAATGGGATCAAGCGTGTTGGGTTATGTGGTGCACCCCTGCAGGGAAGTTAATCTATTCGAATAGCCGTGATCTTCGGTAACAGGACGACTTGGAGTTGTACCTTGACCTTATGACAACTAGAACCGGATACTTAATAAAACACACCCTTCCAACTTCCACAGACAACCCGGTGATCGCTTTTCCATAGGGCGACGAGGGGAGGATCGCCGGGTAGGATTATGCTATGCGATGCTACTTGGAGATGCTACTTGGAGGACTTCAATCTACTCTCTGCAACATGTTGCGAGACGGAGGCTGCCAGAAGCGTAGTCTTCGATAGGGCTAGCTATCCCCCTCTTATTCTGGCATCCTGTAGTTCAGTCCACTGATATGGCCTCCTTACACATATACCCATGCATATGTAGTGTAGTTCCTTGCTTGCGAGTACTTTGGATGAGTACTCACGGTTGCTTTCTCCCCCCTTTTTCCTCCTTTCCTTTCTTTCTGGTTGTCGCAACCAGATGCTGGAGTCCAGGAGCCAGACGCCACCGTCGACGACGACTCCTACTACACCGAAGGTGCCTACTACTACGTGCAGCCCGCTGACGACGACCAGGAGTAGTTAGGAGGATCCCAGGCAGGAGGCCTGCGCCTCTTTCGATCTGTATCCCAGTTTGTGCTAGCCTTCTTAAGGCATACTTGTTTAACTTATGTCTGTAGTCAGATATTGTTGCTTCCGCTGACTCGTCTATGATCGAGCACTTGTATTCGAGCCCTCGAGGCCCCTGGCTTGTATTATGATGCTTGTATGACTTATTTATGTTTTAGAGTTGTGTTGTGATATCTTCCCGTGAGTCCCTGATCTTGATCGTACACATTTGCGTGCATGATTAGTGTACGATTGAATCGAGGGCGTCACAGAGGGCAAGATCTTTGTTGCCAAGAACGGATCCTTTCTGGAAAAAGAGTTTCTCTCGAAAGGAGTAAGTGGGAGGAAAGTAGAACTCGATGAAGTACTACCTCTTGAACCGGAAAGTAGTGCAGTGCAGGAAAATGTTCCTGTGGTGCCTACACCGACTGGAGAGGAAATTATTGATGATGATCAAGGTACTTCTGATCAAGTTGCTACTGAACTTCGTAGGT
>NW_021277544.1:0-1005 GCF_002162155.2 Triticum dicoccoides | reverse complement strand
TGACGATGCCGGAAGCACGGTCAGCCTGACCACGAAGGTCTATTCCTGCAAGCAATCGAAGAACGAGCAAGAATATGATAAAGCAATCTGAATATTGCAAATATATATGAGGTATTGATAATGGTGGGGATCCGGAAGCGGTCTTGGTCTGGTCGTTGGACACAAACGAAGTACACGAAGTTGCAATGGCTAACTTTTAACTAAACAAATCCCAAGGAAAAGCTACTAGATGGATCTACTTATATAGGAGCAAGGGGTGGCGGCCAAGGAGGTGGGAGGACGTCCCAAGGCAGCCTAAAACTAAATCTAGGTCGTACAAGGCCAATGGGCCCAAGTGGAGGTGATGTAACACCTTTGGACTTGTAGTTTGACTCGGATTCTGCTGCAGCATCAGATTGTTTCGTCCACAACTCAATGCTCCGGACGAATTTGAAGGTGATTCCAATTGGCTTGGAAAGTGCACGAAATCTAGTTTCCAACAAAAAAAGAATCACCCAATTCGGAGTCCGTATGAAAAACTTGTGTGCGTTTTGAGTCAGGTCTGTCTGTGCAGTCCGAATCTGAATCCAGAACGTGAGAGACTTGGACTCTATCTTCTCTTGGGCCAAAAGTGACGTGAGAGAACTTTTTGGACAGCAAATAAACATCTCTTTCTTCCTTATCTTCACATGTGGATTGTACAAATGTCCCATACACCTGCAATTAGACAAAACACAAAAGTGTGTGAAGTATTTTTGTTCTGGATAACATAAATAGATTATTGAATAGTTTGCACTAGAAATCACCTGACAAATATGCATATATGCAATATTTTTGGTCATATCCAAGGTAGTCATGTCCTCATCATCCTCCCCTTCTTGAAAATAAAGCCGTCCTCGGCGTTGCTTAATCTGAAATGTGGCTAACAAAAGAGACAAGGTGTACATGTTGTATATGTATATGTCATCCATTTTTACTTCCCTTGATTTTTGCATATATGACACATGAATAGATGAGTAACTTGCA
>NW_021277543.1:0-1257 GCF_002162155.2 Triticum dicoccoides | reverse complement strand
CAACCCCGCCGACTGGGCCGGCCTCCTCGGTCCCCGTCTCGCCCAGGGCGTCGGGGCAGTCATCACCAGGCCTGGCCTCGCCCGCCCCTGCCTCGCCCAGGGTGTCTGGGCCCTTCTCATCAGGGCCGGCCTCGCCTGCTCTCGCCTCGCCAAGGCCGTCTGGGCCGGTGTCACCGGAGCTGGCCTCGCCCACTCTCGGTTCGCCCATGGCCTCTGAGCCCCTGTCGTCGGGCCAGTCTTCGCCATGCAGCCCGGAGTCGTCTGTCCCGAGCTCGCCTGAGGTGATTCCTGCATCTCCGGCGACCGTCACGTCTCCGTCACCTTCGCCTCCGCCGCCTCCTGCTGCTGCTCTACGTCCACATACGCGCAGTCGGAGTGGCATTTTTCAGCCTAAGCAACGTCACGATGGCACAGTTGCTTGGTTAGCGGCGTGCATGTCTGCTGCTCTCGCAGATCCATCCTCTGAGCCACGCACGTATCAAGCTGCTATGCGCATTCCTCATTGGAGAGAGGCCATGGAGCAGGAGTATCAAGCGCTTCTTCGCAATCAGACATGGACTCTTGTTCCTCCACAATCACGGGTAAATGTCATTGATTCCAAATGGGTTTTCAAAGTGAAGAGGCATTCTGATGGGTCCATTGAGCGCTATAAGGCTCGTCTGGTTGCTCGTGGTTTTCGACAGCGTTTTGTACTTGACTATGAAGACACCTTCAGTCCAGTGGTCAAGCCTACTACCATCAGACTTCTTCTCTCTCTGGCTGTTACTCGAGGTTGGTTTCTTCATCAGCTTGATGTTCAAAATGCTTTTCTTCATGGTGTCTTGGCGGAGGAGGTTTACATGCGCCAGCCTCCGGGTTTCTCTGATCCGGATCGCCCTGATCATCTCTGTCGTCTGTCCAAGGCAATTTATGGTCTGAAGCAGGCTCCTCGTGCTTGGCATGCTCGTCTTGCAATGGCTCTTCGTGCTCATGGTTTTGCATCATCAACTGCTGACTCCTCATTGTTTCTTCTTCAAAGGCCTGAGGTTACTATGTACTTGTTGGTCTATGTAGATGATATCATTTTGGTCAGCTCCTCTCAGTCGGCTGCTACTGCGCTTGTTCGCTCACTTGGTGCTGATTTTGCGGTCAAGGACCTTGGGAAGCTTCATTACTTTCTTGGTGTGGAGGTTACTTCTCGTGCTGCTGGCCTTGTTATGACGCAGAAGAAGTACTCTCTGGATTTGTTGCAGCGAGCTGGGATGCTTAAGTGCAAAC
>NW_021277542.1:0-1283 GCF_002162155.2 Triticum dicoccoides | reverse complement strand
TCCAGGAGTTGCAAGTAGTTTCTGGTGTTTGTAGTATGCTGGAGGCCGTGCGCAGCGCTGACCGTAGGGGTGGGCTGTGATGCGGTAGGCACGTGGCCGGGTATACCGGGCGCCCGTTTGGTGTCACGGAACCCTGTTCACATCGTTTGGGGCTGTGAGCGAAACTCCGGCCGGATCTCCTCATGGATGGAACCCGAATAGGCGATAAACCTGGACTAGAGACTTGAGTGTTTAGGTAGGCCGTGGCCGACACCCACGTTGGGCTTCCGCTTGAAGGTTGCCGAGTACATGTCGTGTAAACGGCGGTAAGTGGTGAGAGCGTGTGTGAAGAAGTACACCCCTGCAGGGTTAACATTATCTATTCGAATAGCCGTGTCCGCGGAAAAGGACTTCTGGGTTGCTTATATCAGTTCATAGACAAGTGAAAGTGGATACTCTAAAATACGCAAGATAAGCGTGAGTGCTATGGATGGCGTTCTCGTAGGGAGACGGGAGCAGATCCATAGTGGTGTATTGGTTGGTGAATATGTGGACTCGTGTGCGCCACTTCAAAAGAGTTGCTTGCAGTCGTAGTTTAGGATAGCCACCGAGTCAAAGCTGGCTTGCTGCAGTTAAACCCCACCACCCCTTTGTTGATAATGATGCATATGTAGTTAGTTCTGATGTAAGTCTTGCTGGGTACATTTGTACTCACGTTTGCCTATTTTATGTTTTTGCAGAGAGACTTCAGTCTCACTATTAGTTCCGCTTGGACTTCGACGTTTAGCTTGTTACCTCAGCTACGATCTTGTGCCCTCGGCAGGATCTGATAGATAGTCAGGCTTCTCAGCCTTTTTCATTTATAGATGTCTGTACTCAGACATGATAGCTTCCGCTTGTGCTTTGACTTGTATGCTCTGATTGTTGGGTCATGAGACCCATGATTGTAATATCGCGCTCCTCGGAGCCTATTGAATAAATTACTTGAGTCGTAGAGTCATGTTGTGATGCCATGTTGTATTTACACATATCGAGCATATTGTGTGTATGTTATTGAAATGCTTGGTATGTGTGGGATCTGACCATCTAGTTGTTTATCTTTAGTAGCCTCTCTTACGGGGAAATGTCTCCTAGTGTTTCCACCGAGCCATGGTAGCTTGCTACTGCTCCGGAACACTTAGGCTGGCCGGCATGTGTCCTTCTTCGTTCCTGTGTCTGTCCCTTCGGGGAAATGTCACGCGATGAATACCGGAGTCCTGTTAGCCCGCTACAGCCCGGTTCACCGGAGTCCTGCTAGCCCAGTG
>NW_021277541.1:0-1089 GCF_002162155.2 Triticum dicoccoides | reverse complement strand
GTGTCGGTCATCAACACTCGCAGTTTTGGCCGATTCTGGCCCGTTTCATGGACTATTACTCACCGTTTTGGGGCCCCAAAGTGATTTCCACGGTTGTTTGACCCCATGGTGCGCTTACGTGTCGATCATCAACAAGCGCATTTTGGGACGATTTTGGCCCATTTCTTGCATTATTACTTAGTTTTGGGGTCCCGGAGTGATTTCCACGATTGACGAACTCCGGGGTGCGTTTATGTGTCGGTCATAAACACTCACAATTTTGGCGAATTCTCGTCCGTTTCATGCACTATTACTCACCGTTTGGGAGTCCCAGAGAGATTTCCACGATTGACAATCCCCGGAGTGTGTTTGCGTGTCTGTCGTCAACACTCACAGTTTTGGCCAATTCTGACGCGATTCGTGGGCTATTATTCACCATTTAGGCTCCCGAAGCGATTTCCATAGTTGTTGAACCCCAAGGTGCGTTTAGGTGTCGGTCATCAACACTCACTGTTTTGGGGCCCCGGTGTGATTTCCAGGATTAACGATCCCCGGGGTGCGTTTACATGTCGGTCATCAATACTAGTAGTTTTGGCCAATTCTGGCCCGTTTCGTGGACAATTACTCACTGTTTTGGGGCCCCGGAATGATTCCCACGATTAACGAACCCCCTGGTGCGCTTACGTGTCGGTTATGAACACTCATAGTTTTGGCCAATTCTAACGCGTTTTGTGGACTTTTAGTCACCGTTTTTTGGGCGTGAAGTGATTTCCATAGTTGCTGAACCCCAAGGCGCACTTACGTGTTAGTCATCAACACCCACAGTTTTGGCCGATTCTGGCCCGTTTCTTGGACTATTACTCTGTTTTTTGGACCAAGCGTGATTTCCATGATTTACGAACCCCGTGGTGCGTTTACGTGTCGGTCAATGACACTCACAATTTTGGCCAATTTCTGGTCCGTTTCGTGTACTATTACTCACCGTTTTGGCGTCCCAGAGCGATTTCCATGATTTACAATCCCCGGGGTGCGTTTGCGTCTCTGTCGTCAACACTCATAGTTTTGGCCAATTCTGACGCGATTGTGGACTATTACTCATAGTTTAGGGGT
>NW_021277540.1:0-2216 GCF_002162155.2 Triticum dicoccoides | reverse complement strand
TTATTCTTTAGTGGTTGGATTATCATGCAACAGTGCCTTCAAGATCCAAGGCAATATCACAAACATCATAGGCAATTTGACCAAACTCACAACCTTGTATCTTTGCAGCAACCAACTTTCTAGACACACCCCTCAAGAACTAGGTTACCCTGAGAACGTGGACTTGGACCTTAGCAACAACACACTAACAGGTTCTATCCCAAAACACCTAGGCAATATCACAAACATCTCTCAATTGTTCCTTGACAATAACCAACTTTTTGGCGACATTCCTCGAGAATTAGGTTATTTGGTCAACTTAGAGATCTTGTTCCTTGACAATAACCAACTTTTTGACCAAACTTTGTTTCTATTTAGAGAGAAACATGGCCCACAACGATGAGGCCGGGGGTTCGGGCGGCAAGGCATTCTGGGAGCTGTCCCAGGAGATGGAGGAACAACCTCACTTCTATGAGGACGCCGCCTTCCCCACTGATCCTAATACCACAGATGGTGCCGCCGAGGATGACCACACTGATGCCACCACTGATGGTGCCGCCGAGGATGCCACCACTGATGATGGCGGCGCACGCACAGATGGCAGCCAATCGAAGAGGCAACGGAAGGACCGGCGCCCGATCGTGCTCCGCACCCTCAAGGAGGAAGTTACTGAAGTGGACCGTGCCGAGCAAGGCCTACCGCCCCTCTTCGATAAATACGGTGACAAGCAGACCAGGAACTTTGTTAGGGCCCGGTACAAGAAGGACCCGAAAACAAAGGAGCTTACCACGGATCCGAAGACCAGGCAGCTTGAGCTTGTTCTGGTAAGGAATACACCCCCGCGTAATTAGATCCATATGGTTGCATTCTAATTAATGAAGCCAAATTTCTAAATGGTTCACATTCCTTCCGCAGGCGACTGAAAGCAGTAGCGCGGGGTCGACTAAGAGCAACCCTTGGGACACCACTCTAAATAGGGGGTTGAATGTAATGAAGAACAAGGATAAGCTCAGTAAGCCGACGTCAGCTGGTCGTGTGGCCGGCAAAGGCTTGTCGACAAAATGGGGGTCATACTATACCGCTGGTGTGCGGAAGGAGAAAAAGACCAGCTCGGAAAGCCAGGCGCGAGAGGTTCAAGAACTCAAGGCACAGGTGGCGCGGATTCCGGAGATTGTCCAAGAGCAAGTGGAACAACGACTCGGAGCGACGATCACCGCGCTTGTGCCTACCTTGATCTCGGGGTTGAGTGCGTGGATTGCGGGCGGCCAACAGGGGCCGCCCCCGATTCCTAGCTTCACGGCCAGCAACTCGCATAATGCGATGGCGGGGCCATTGGTGCCTCCGGCGGAGGCGGCATTGGTGTCTCCGACGCCGGCACGGGAGCTTAATGCACCCGGGTGTACGCCGGCCGGCACCTCTTCAGCAAGCGGCCGCTCCGTCAACTGCACGCCCACCGTTGGCGGTGCCTCGACATTAGCCGAGCTCGACGCCATCATCACGGTAACTAATTAAGCCTCTCTCGGCCGAGGACTTCATCTCCTTGCCTTTGACTGGGCATCCCTGACGCCCTACATGTTTTCGCAGGGCGCCGCCGACGTTCCGTGCACTCTCCTCCACTTCGTGAACAACGAGTTGGTCGATGTCGCCAAGGGCAAAATCGTTCAACCGGGCAACCCCTTGTTCCACGGTACCCAGATGCCACCCAACTTGTTTAGGGTTCAACTGGTTCGGGTGCTGCCAGGCTGCGACGACTTGTTACCTCCGATTTGACCCATCGGGGCCGATGATGAAGACGTGATGACCCTCAGCGCCTGCCTGAGCTGGCCCCTGCTTTGGCCGAAGAGCCAGATTCGTTTGGGGGCGGGGGACACCACCCCAAAGACAACACCGCCAGTCGTGCCGGTGCCAAGTCGGCCCCATGGCAAGACCGCCGTAACGGTGCCGGACATCCCTATGCCACTGGATCCAAACATGCATATGGCACAGGATCAGAACGACGACGACGACGACGATGATACATTTGGCAACGTCGATCAGTACTTTGCCGAGCATGGGTACGATGGCGACTTCATGGGGCCTCCTTCTCAAGAACCAAACCCAACAAAAGACGTGTGCGATCTAGCTCGTACCGCGGAGAAGCCAAGTTGCAACAGGCGCCGTCTGGCGTTCAGCTCTCAGGAGACGCCTCCAGCTGCCGACTTCACCGAGCCTCAGATAGGCGAGGTGCGAAATATTAT
>NW_021277539.1:0-2228 GCF_002162155.2 Triticum dicoccoides | reverse complement strand
TCGGGTGATGGGCCAGGATGTGTGCTATAATAGATTGAACCTATCGGACTGGGACCGGTGGATGAAGTCGGTGCCAGTCGCACTTCCATTGCACTGAGTTGTGGGGACAAATATCGATATGTCGCATCATGTCATTCCATTATTGATATTAAGGTTAAGTTTAAATGAGGTGCTTGATTTGTTACCATTTCTAGCTGAAAATGGTGTGTGGGATGGAGGTGGCGTCCATGTGATGCAAAGAGGACTTGAAATCAGACCAATTTGGATTCAGAGATAAAGCTGGTCAGTCGTGAAGTTAGACCGATTTGGATTCAGTGTCGCCGTTGTTGCCACATGTGTGTGAACAGATTTTCTATCTGCGGCATGATCTCTATCAACTTGATATAGGATAGAGCGAGCAATGATAAAACTCAGTATGGAGTACAACAAGTCTTTCAGGGAGGCGGGGATGGAGAAGAAACTGTTTGGCTTGGACGCATGGGTTTGTGGATTGGAAGCCATATGTTTGATTGTGCTTGATATTTATGTACCTATTGATAACACATCATTACTTTGATCAATGACTGTATATTTTTTTATTGTCAGCAGCAGCATATGGGATCGAACTATAACTTAAGCTAACCTTTTTTTATCCCGTAGCGTAGCACGGGCATCTTAGTAGTCTTGAACAAGTTGTTGAATCCACGAAAAAACATGTTCTTCCCCTTCTTACCGAACGAAGGAGATGAAGCAATAGTACGAGCAAACCTAGTGAGATCCAGTGCAGTAGTAGCAATAGTTGAAGCAGACGTCTTCTTATGCTTGGGCTTGTTTCCCACCAAGTGAAGCACATCATCAGACGCCCAAGGCTCGAAGTTGGTGTACCTGACAGGCAGAGAAATAGAAAATTACGCAAGAGCTTGGCATGATCAGCAATCTTAGCCTAAATGGGAGAGCATGGATGAACGGAGCACACACAACCGACTTGTTGTCAAACACAAGAGTCCTCGTCTCCTCAAACATGAAATCTAGCACATCAACCTTCTTCTCATCATGAGCATATACAAGCAAGTCAATGGTGGGGCCCCAAAACTCATTAGACGTACCTGTCAAGGGGGCCAAGGAGCTCCAAAAAAATCATTAACCTACATGAGTAGTTTGTGCGACCATCATGGTAGCCATGAGTAGGGTGACGCCACGATGATTTCTACCTCTTATACTTGTGGTTCCCAATGTGTCACAACGTTTGGAGTCTGTTGAGTTTGTTCACATTACATGACTTGATAGAAAAGAAAAAGGGCCAAGTAACATATTGTTAAAATTTGAGCCTCTCCAGTTTTCGAGTGCCTTAGCCGCCTTATGCTCTCACCGTCTTCTTACTGAAGCTAACGTCCCAGACGCGACGCCTGACGATAGACTGGCACATCTTGAACAAGTTGTTGAATCCACGAAAAGGCATGTTCTTTCCCTTCTTACCGAACGAAGGAGAGGAAGCAATAGTGTGAGCAAACTTAATGGGATCCTGTGTAGTGACACCCCGTGAGGAGGGGCTACCTGTCTCAGTAGTAGCAACAGTTGAAGCAGGCGCCTTCTTAGGCCTGGGCTTCTTGCCCAGCAAGTGAAGCAGATCATCACATGCCCAAGGCTCGAAGGTGGTGTACCTGGTAGGCAGAGAAATAGGAAATTGCGCAAGAGGTTGGCATGGTCAGCAATCTTAGCCTCAATGAGAGAGCACATACAAGCAAGTCAATGGTGGGGCCTCAAAACTCATTGGACGAACCTGGACGAGACACTTGTCGACCCAGGCAGTTGGCACGCTCGGTTGAAGCTTGGCTGGCATCATATGCCCATTCTTCGTCGGCGTGACGAAGGGGCGTGGCGGCACGATGATTTCTTCCTCTGCTATCGTGTGGTTCTCAATATGTCATGTAGGTTTGGAGTTTGTTTGTCGACATTGTATTTATTTATTTGTTTTTTGAGGAATAAATTTATGTATATGTTGAGATATACTAGTACTTACTAGTATTTATACACGTGCAATGCACGTCTTAACAATATTGCTCCTTTGATTCTATTAAAAGGAAGAAAATCATATATAGTACTTTGCAATGAATTCAGAGCAAAAGTAAATATTACCATGAATTATGAAGTGATGATTTTCTGCTAATAAAATATCTATATATTGTAGTGGTCTTTTACATTGCACTGGGCTGCAGCGAAAAACGCCCTAAGTAGTCCAGCCGAACACG
>NW_021277538.1:0-9483 GCF_002162155.2 Triticum dicoccoides | reverse complement strand
GCGCTCCAAACCGAGGGATATCTTCCCCCAGCTTTCATGGTTCCGGTTCGAGCCGGACTGGCCACCTTCAAGGGTGGAAAGCAGGCGGAGAGCATCCCCAACCCTTCCAAAGGAGAGCGGGTATGCTTCGTCCCTTATCTAATAAGGGGACTCGGATTTCCCATACACCCGTTTCTCCGGGGGCTCCTGGAGTTCTATGGACTCCAGCTTCACCACCTCACACCTGCCTCCATTTTGCACATCGCGGGCTTTGTAGCTCTTTGCGAGCTATTCCTGGGCATCGAGCCCCATTTTGCGCTGTGGAAGAGATTGTTTTGCCTCGTACCCCGTTCCTATGAGGGGTCGATATATCAAGTGGGCGGAGCCGAAATATGGCGCATCACTGGGACCGGATATCTATCCGGCACCCCGAAGAAGGCGTCCGAAGACTGGCCTTCGGAATGGTTCTACAAGGAGGACGCCCCTCTGCCGGATCCAGTTCGGATTGGCCTCCCGGAGTTCAGCAATGCTCCCTTGAAGAAACGCCTGAGTTGGCGCCCGCGGAGCCCTCAACAGGAGGAGGATGGGAGCGTCCATTATCTGATGGGCCAGATTAGGTTACTGGCCCACTCCGGATTGACCATGATTGGAATCATGGCCACGTGCATTATGCGAGGGGTGCATCCACTCCAATATAGGGGCCACCCAATGTGGGATTTCAATGGGGAAGACGACGCCACCCGTCATGGCCGCACAGGGCCGAGCTCGGCAGCCGATCTGGCAAAGATCCTGTCCGGCTTGTACAAGGGGGAGGAGGAGGACTTTCTCCGCACGAATCCATTGAACGGATTCTCCATGAATAACCCTCGGAGCTGGGTAAGCGGACGTTTATCCACCCGATCCATACTTCTAAAGTCAAGTATTTTACTTTGTGATTTCGACGCAGGAGCTGCGCCGGGACGTGGAGGGCATACGAAGCCTAACTCCACAGCCCGAGGATCCGGAACGACCCCTTAATCCGACCTCCAAAGAGGATCCGGACATAAAGGTGGAGCTGATTGATGGGGTGTTCCACCAACTTAGCATGGACAATGCCCTAGTCACCGTTACGGCTGACTACCCCAGTTTGTTTCCGGCCTCCCAGGTGACTACGACCGAGGTCTTGACACCATCATTTGATCCGTGCTCAATTCTGACCATCCTATACTAATGGTGCATCGCAGGAGGTGCCTTTAAGGCGGGAAGCCGAACCTGCGGCGGCTGGCCAGCAAGGGTCAGTTCGGCCCAGCAGGCGGAAGAGGAGTGCAACGCGAATCGAAACGTCGCCGCAACGGTACGGTGCACCGTTGTTTTTAAGGGAATGATCCCTATATTAATGCTCATAACTTTTTCCAGGAGAAAGAGCGCTCGCCGGACAGTGTCCGGAGAGGTTGCCAATCAAGCCTCCGCCAGCCATGCTCCATCGTGTGGTCCAGAAGTGGAGGTGAACACAAGGCAAGAGCCGGATGCTCCTTCGACGGAGGATGCCGACAGGCTGTCCGCCACCCGGTCTGAGGTGGAGAGCGCCATGAATCACAGGCGTCGCCGGACAGTTCTTCGTGACGCGTGTTTCTCCCCGGAGGCGTTAAATGCCTTTGATGCGGGAAACGCGCACCTCCGTGCTGCTCAAGATGGTTTAACCAGAGCCATGGAGCAGTATGTAAAGGACATACGGGTAAGTAATTTTAATAGTTATATATGCTAGTAGCCCCCGAGACTTAAAATAGTTAAAATAACTGATTTAAGGATCATTTATTATGCAGGATCTTACGGAGAAGAATACCCACCTGTCCCAGGAGCTCCAAGAGTGCAAGGCCCAACTTGAGGCCGCACTAGCCACCACAGGGGGAGCCACAGAGACCCCCGCTGGTAATACGTACTTCGAAAAGATAAGTAGTTAACAAAGTGTGGCGTGTACGTAAATCTGACAATAATATTGCAGAGGGCGCCGGACTAGATCCGGACAAGCAACAGCTACTGCGTCAGCTAAAGGCCGGCGAGAGAGTGCTTATGAAGGTGCAGCAGGAGAGAAACAAGCTCCAAGATGCCCACACCCAGCTAGGAGAAGAGCTGAAAGGTGTTCGGGCCCAGCTGTCTGGCTCCGTGAAGGAGAATCAGCGGCTTCGTCGCGGCATTTATAGTAAGTGCTTGAGCAAATTCCTTTGAAAAGAAGAATTTAGCGAGGAAGTCGATTGACAGAAATGTGTCTTTAGGTGTGCTCACAGGTCGCCCTGCGGAGGAAATGCCTGGTTCAACGGGTGACCAACTTCCCGAGCTGGTGCAACTGCTCGAACGTGTTCGGCAGGCGATGAGTGGCGTCGTTCAGGCTGTATGGCCATCCGTCTCCCTACCCAAGGGCCTTGGAGGGCTTGCTGAGAAGCTTTAGGGAGCACAGTGACGCCTCCGTCTGTGGAAGATATCGGCCTGCCGTCAGGGCGCCAGGGAGGCCTGGGCCATGGTGAAGACGCGGTACCCGAAGGCTGACCCAAACCACATGGCCGAGGTCGGACCTGCGGGGCCTGATGGGAAGGAGATCCCTGTGAGCTTGATGTACGGCCAAGTAGAACTGGCCGCGAAATATTCCCAACAGGACTGTAAATTAGACAGCCTGTTAGATGGGATTGAAGAGGAGTACAATCAGTCAGTTTGACAATGTAATTTGAAATTACATGTAAAATGCCTTCTAGCCGGATTGTAGATCGTTTGTCTTTGCGGACCTTTTCGCTTCAACCTCGGGACCCAACAGTCCGAAGTGTGTCCGAATACCCTTACGGTTATAGAAGAACCAGGGCATGCGTGGAGACAAGGCGTCGGGGTCATAATTGCTTTATCAGACAAGTGCCCAACTAGCTATGTTATATTACATGGTTAGTAAGAAACATCTTCCAGGGAGAATAGTTCCGTTAAGGGTTCCTTTCCCTGGGAGGCATGCCCTAAAGTGCATGTCCGGACTGTGAAACTAGCAGAAAAAGCATCTGGGGGCAAATAAATAAGTAAGTAATAAATCATATTTCAAGTCACCGACCGAATATTCTCTTAAGAACGCTAGCTTTCGGCTTCACCCAGTCTGAGGTACACATCCGGCTGACCCAGCAGTAACAATCGCAGAGGTGCTCCCTTTACCTCCTAGCCAAACAATCGGGAACGTAGGGGTAAGCACAGGAGCCAGGCAACCAAGCTTGGCCAAAACTTAAGTCATATCGATGCATATAATGGTGAATAAAAGGTACATGCGGAAGTATGACACATGTGTTGGGCATGAAGCCCGTATAATTAAGCTTCTGTTAAAGAAGCCCCCAGGTATAATGAGTGCTAGGAGCACATCAAGTGTGTGCGAACAATGCGCAAATTAGCCTATCCAAGGTATTGGAAAAAAAAGTGGGAAGAAGGAGGGGGACAAGAGACAGTGAAAATGTAAAAAGGTGGACGGAGGAGTGAGACGAACTCTGAGTCCGGCGTTAGGCGTAGAATCTTCAGAGACGGGCTGCGTTCCATGGGTTCAGCTCGAGTCGGTTGTCAGATGCGTTGCGTAGATGGTATGCTCCGCCGGTTAGGACTTGGTCGATGATGAAGGGACCTTCCCACTTGGGCTTAAGTTTGTCCTTTTTCTTGTCCGGCAGGCGTAGAACAAGTTCGCCAACATTGTAAGCTTTGGCCCGTACTTCTCTGCTTTGATATCTTCGAGCCTGCTGTTGATAAAATGCGGAACGAGCTTTTGCCACGTCCCGCTCCTCCTCTAAGGCGTCCAAACTGTCTTGTCGATCCAGCTCGGCTTCTCTTTCTTCGTACATGCGCACGCGAGGTGAGTCATGAATTATATCGCAGGGCAGAACTGCCTCTGCGCCGTACACCATAAAAAATGGTGTGAATCCGGTAGTTCGGTTTGGCGTGGTCCGCAGCCCCCAGAATACAAAGTCGAGCTCCTCTACCCAGTGCTTGTTAGATTCCTTGAGGAACCGCACTAGTCTGGGTTTAATGCCGCTCATGATTAGACCATTTGCTCGCTCGACTTGACCGTTAGTTTGGGGGTGATAGACTGAAGCGTAGTCGAGCTTGATGCCCATATTTTTGCACCAGAGTTTAACCTCGTCGGCCGTGAAATTCGTGTCGTTGTCAGTGATGATGCTGTGGGGGACGCCAAAACGGTGTACTACCCCGGATATAAAATCTATCACAGGTCCAGATTCTGCCGTTTTAACCGGCTTGGCTTCGATCCATTTGATGAATTTGTCCATCATGACCAATAAGTATTTGTGCTTGTGGGTTCCCCCTTTAAGGGGTCCAACCATTTCAAGCCCCCAGAGCGCGAACGACCAGGTGATGGGTATAGTTTTGAGGGCGGTGGGTGGCATGTGGCTCTGATTAGCAAAGAGCTGGCAACCGACGCATCGTTGGACTAAGTCCTGAGCATCTGCCCGGGCTGTCGGCCAATAAAGTCCTGAGCATCTGCCCGGGCTGTCGGCCAATAAAGTCCTGAGCCATGATTTAACCATTCTTCTCCTCTCCACCAAGCTCTGTAGCAACTGTGTTGTTAGCCATGATTGCAAACACATGTTAGAACAAAATTATGCCCTGACAATAAGCCGCATTTCAATCAATAACTGAAGTGCAAAGAAAAGTAAAGACAGAGCCTTTTGTATCGCGGCTGATCACTGGCATCTATAAAGAAGCCAATGAGTTTGATTGCAGAACTTGCTGGAGCACTAATATATTAGAAATATTGGGTGTTGATCATGTATTACTTGTACAACAAAATGAACAGAAGAATATATGTCTCAGTGGTCTATTCCAAAACCAAGGTTTGTCAATTCTCACAGCATTTCAAATTGGTGGCGAGGGGAGTACAATTTTGGTCCAGCTTAGTTACAAAGACTGGATAATAGTACTCCCTTGGTCCTGTGACGTTTTGGTAGTTCAATTTGAAATACCAAAACGTCATATATTTAGGAATGGAGCAAGTAGCTTGTAAGCTAGAATCACACTGAACAAGTTTACAAAATTCCAATGTCCAAACCAAAAGCATGAACAGGAGTGGTGGCCAAGCAGGAATAGCATATTTTATTTCTGTAACTACAACTCTGAATATTAATAACAAGTTACTCAGAAAAATGAGCTGAAAGCAAACTTTTTATTGGTTATATTGTTGGTGGCAAAGTTCCAAAGCAATATGGGTCCTACCCATAGGGTATCCCACCTATGGCATGTCAGTATGTTGTTACCCTGCTAGCGGCTCAAAAATTTGCAAAAGAGTGTTTCTCATTCCCCCAAGTAAAGAAAAACTCCATATCCGAATAAAGCATATATGTACGTAAGTACCTCAGGTAAAACACCAGTAGCCTTTGAATTTGGCAGGTTAGGGAGATTGCCATCAGAAGAACGCTCAACAGTGGTGAAGCAGATATTGAATTCCTGAGTGGAGAAGAGAATAAAAGAAACAGTGAATATATATCAAGGGCATCGCTTAACAGTTGACTCATGGAGAATAAGCCAGAACTTAACGAATCTGTGAAAAATAATGACTCGCCTGAATTATTGAAGGATAAAGACTGTTGAAGTCCAGAAGTAGAATATACTTGTCGTATAGACCTTTTTTAGGCTCCAAAACCAAACCACCAGCATATGAAGGGCCTTTTCTTGCTTTACCTTGATCACCATTATGCACCTCATCATCAATGGAAGGATCAGCAGCACCATCAGCAGCATTTCCACCTTCGGTATCAGCATTAAGCTTTCGTTTTGCAGAGTTCAGCTCCTTATTGCGTGCAGCAAACTTATCTGGTATAATGAATTTTTTTGCATGGAATGAATGCAACAGTAGATATTCTACCCTCTGAGCTCTAGCACCCTGCGTCCATTTCATGTGAAAGATCATGTCAACATAACATTGCTTTTTGTCTTTTTCCAAAGGAGACTGCATTTTTGCAGATGTACTTTGCATAAAAATAATGATGGTATACCTGGAGAGTTTTTCCCCACAGATTACCACTAATATTTGTCAGTTGGCGTGTGAGCGGGAGAACACTCAAGTGGAACATGAGCTCCAAAGAAAGCCATGCATCAGTCTCACCGTACTCAACCTAGATGAGGATGATAAATTGGTAAAGTTTGCTTCAGTTCATAATTCTTAAGACATGGCATTCTCTTGAAAGAAGTAAACATGATTTTTGAATTCAAAGAAACCAACCAGCTTTAGAAGTGTTCCCGATGATTGGAACATTGGAGGTATATCATGTGGCGAAACCTCTCTTCTGTCTTTTTTCAATTGAGTCTCTGCAAGTTGTGTCAGAGAATAACTCACCTGTGTAAAACATATAGGTTAGAGTTGTGAGTTTGGTTTTGATATTGCACCAAACAATTAAAATGCTGGTTACCTCCCGCAGAAGATCACGAGAGCATAAGTAGGTATCACAGAGGAGACGGCCAGCAATACAGGACATAATTCCTGGACTTGCCCCAGAACCATATAGTGTGTTTCCTTTGGTAAGCCTGGGCATTACTGATCTTCTAAGGCGACCAATTTTGGACCACATGCTGCTTGGTACTTTGCAGGTCTAGCAGAAAAAGGGCAGAGGTATATTTCTTATTTGATTGAATTAAAACATGATTAGACATTAGTAAAATCATAGTGTAAGTTCTCTAACGTGTTGCTGACCACTTCGTCCAGAACATTGAAATTAAAACATCAACAGAACCCTTTCCATCTACTTCAAGGAGAACATGGAGCTACTAGTACAGGTTCCATAGAGGTACCAAAATTAACCAGAAATATAATAATAAAAACCTGAGCACGGTGCAGAAGGACATCCAGGTCGAATCCCGAAATGTTGTGCCCCACAAGTACATCACAATCAAGTTTACTAAGCTCAATCATCAAGCGATTTAACAAAGCACGTTCACTGAAAATGGAATAAAAAAGATTAATAAATGCAAAGATGAGAACTTGGATTTGTTCAAAGTAACATGTAAAATGCATACGCGACAACAGTACCCACCTGCTCTCTAGTGCCAGCACATTGCTACCAGCCTTCTGGTTCCTATCAGAAGCTTCTTTGGTGAGGCCTATAGGAAATATGCTGCCTTCAAGCTTGCGCATAACAGTAAAATGGCTGATCGTTCCCCGTTTCTGCCAATCTTCAGAACGCATTGGAGTATCAATCTGAAATGACCCCAAAAGGCAAACAACATTTAATTGGTAGAAAGTGTCTCTGGCTTATAAAATAATCTCACAAATATGTAAACTCGATAATTGTTTCAGATAAACCCAAAGTGCATCAGTTTGTCTAAAAAAGAACTGCTTCATATATTCAGAGACATGGAAGGTTCAATTGCTTGATACATCATGCCAAAGTATGTCAGCTTTTCTAGAAAATCTTGTCCAGAAGAAAAGGATAATCATTTACCTGATACCTAAACTGCTTTATTATGTACAAACAAAAACTAGAATAAAATACTTCGACCCAAGATTAGCATGCTTACTTTTACTTGGTGACAGCATATGACTGATGCTGACACAATCTCATGCACGTTGTGTTTCTCATTTATGATAGTTTTAAGATTAACAGCCGCAACTACAACTGGGGGGACTTCCAGTGTGGTACTTGTCATCAAAACAGAAATGTCTTTTGGGGAGTCGACTGTAACTTCAAATTTACACCAGCTGACCTGTGGAAATGCCAAAAAACATCAGCACCAATATAATGCAACAAAGAATTAGGTAGGAGCCATAAGAGTATCAAATAACTTGGATATAAAACACAGGCTGGAATGAGAGGACAGCATGAAGTCAAGGCTATACCCGCTGAGTAGATGGACATGCCACAAATTTAGAAATCGATAGCCATGAAGGACCCTTGATCTTTCTTTTGATGAGAAACAGTTCAAGTGCACTGAAAAGGTACAATGGTTACTGTGTGTGAGGAAAGGATTTGGCACGGGGTACAGCACTGGAATTGTTGTGTAAAGCATGGGTCCCACATTTTATGGTTCATACCTATTGTTTGTCCCAAGTAACGCATGGAAATGTTCACCTCTGAGGTCGGCTGGTACCGCAGGATCCTACGAAAACGCATATGATACAAGGAAAAAAGAAAATATGAAACAGAAGATCCATTGTTCAAGAACATACCTTATATGGGTAATTGATTTTCAGGACATACTGCTCACCGATTGGTACATCGGTCCTCTCAAATGCATAGTTCCTCTAAGGCATGCCAAATATGAACAATTAGCATAGACAAGGATATTACAGGGGTTGAAGTTACAGGATGGTTCCACCTACAAACCTTGACTGGAGTCATCACAAAATTTGAAACATTGAGGTCAGACAACTTCTCAGCTACTTCAATCTTTAGTCCAGATGACAACTCCTGGGAAAAAGATATGTAGTGTGCATATAAGATTAATATGTTGCAATGAGCATTAAGCTTAGTATGAAAATAATCAATCTCTCACATGTAAAGTTGCTCGAAGTGATGGCGAAGCATCAGAACTTGTGGAGTTCTTCTCTATCCTTGATATTGTGTCCCTTGGGAATACTGAACTGCTTGGGATTGCATATATGCACCTTTGCATATTTTTTACAACAACACAACAACTATGGAACCGCTTGCCTATTACAACCTAGAAAGAAAAGCAGGTGGTCAAAAAAGTGTTGTGTATAACCTAGAGCTGCAAACATGTAATAGCTGATAATCCAATAGAACATGTAATTATTCAACAAAGTTGATACCTATTTCTGAAATACTTGACCATGGCAAATATTTGGAGCTTCAAAAAAATATTGACTACTTTATGGAAGTAATGATCAGTGCCTCTATGGAATACATTCATTCATTCAGATACTAAAATACATAAAGTACCACATAATTTATATATATCAGCTATCCTACTAAGCTAAAGAATCACTTAGTTTGGTGCTGGTGAAATATTGTGTGAACAAAACAAAGCACATTAACAGATGCCAGCAACTAACATGTCTCTTATAGGGATTATTCACCACAATACTTCAATAGAAACTTAGTACAAATGATATTTACCTTTCCAAACAAATAAACTGTGCCTGAATTAATACCGAAGGGCTCCTCATATGCATCCAGCACATAGAACGGCAGTGCTCCATCCTTCAGCTCAAACTCCGAGCTTTCATCTACATCGGTGTTACCATTAACAGACACCTCTCCCTCGCCTCCTGCATTCTCCCCCTCCCCACATATCTTCATCCAACCTGCTGTTGCACTCAACATATCACCATTCCTGGTGCCCTCTGCCTTAATCTTAGCGTTTAAACGGTGCACCTTCTCTATCTTCACCTCCCCATTAGCTTCCAGCTTCAGTTCCTCCGAGCTCTTATTCTCATCAACCAATTCAGGACTAGAACCTGGAGCTGCTTCTAATTTGGGTTGCATTTCCACATCAGGCTTCAATTCCACCTCTGGCTGTAATTCCACCTCCATATCGTTTCCATGG
>NW_021277537.1:0-2006 GCF_002162155.2 Triticum dicoccoides | reverse complement strand
TCTAAAACTGCCAAGTTTTCACCAGTTTTATAGATATAACTGCAAGCAATTTTTTTGCCGGTCGTCAACACAAAATAATTGATTTTTATTGATCGCTCGTACTAAGTCTCGACGTTGAAACTGAACATATTTTTCTAAGGTCATCAAATATATTGAAAAATGGATCTTATTTCAAAGCACTGGTCAAGAGAAACATGAATATGAAAACATAACTTAATTTAGAATTATCGTTTAAAAGATATAGAACTTTAAAATCGGAAGTCAAATTAAAAATTAAAGCAGGCACCAGGGACATGCGTACCTCTGCACTTGTGAGCCACAAATCCTCGTCCACCTAGTCCCTTATCAAGCACACAATCGTACAAAGGTAAGTGCTTTGTGAAGATAAGGATGGACAAGCTAAGCACCCAATCGTACCAAGGTAGCTACTTCGTGAAGATAAGGATGGACATGCAACCTAATGATCCTATTCAGCTTAATTGGGTGATTAAACTAATAGAACTCGAGAACCAAATATGTAGTTGGATGGTTATGGGGCCGGGCAGTTGTATCCTCAGCCTATCAGTGTTCAGGACATGGACTTGACACTGGTGCTCACATTTTTCTGGATATATTCGAAGCTTTTTGGCGATGTGCGTTTAGTGGAAGAAGATGTTCCCATCGACTACGAAGACGTCTATAACGACTTTGTCAATCCCAAAATGATGTGCCGGCTCAATCAAAATAATGATAGGGGGAGAAGAAAGAGAGGAGAGTCACGAAAATAGGGTAAACGCAAACCAGAGCTACAAACGGAAGCCGAAGCAACATCTTCTTCCTTTTTCCATACAGAGAAAGTGTCTGGGAGGTGATCATAGGAATAGGATTTGTGTGTGTATGTTCATCTGGGTGAGTGTGTGTATAAATGTGTCTATGTATGTACTGTGTTAAAGAAAAGAACTAATAGAACTTGTAAGGGTTTGGTGCATGCTCAAGGACTTTATGGCTTAGTCAGTAGGAACACTACTAGGAAAAGGGCTATAGATGGAAATGACACTAATGGCGCACCAGACATGTGGTGCGCCATTAGTATATACTAATGGCGCTCCACCTTCTGATGCGCCATTAGTGTTGAAACTACTAATGGCGCACCCTGCCCACGGTGTGCCATTAGTACCAATTTTTTTTGAACTAGTGCGCCTGTCCAAACATACTAATGGCGCACCGTGGGTGTGGTGCGCCATTACTAGTTAAACTAGTAATGGCGCACCATGCCACGGTGCGCCATTAGTAACCTTGGCCACCACTTCCACCGAATGCACCCCCCCTCCCCCCGTGGATCGCCTTTTCAGTTTAAAAAAAATAAAAGAAAATGATAAAAATGTCAAAAAAATAAAAGAAAATAAGTTTCCCATGTGATATGTGGCCTAGTTGTTGGGAAAATTTGCAAATATGAATTTTGACTTCATTTGCAAAATCTCGCGAGAATTTGTAAAAATGGGCATAACTTTTGCATACTAACTCGGATGAAAAAGTTTTTTATATGAAAAATCATCTACTCGAAAAGTTACATCCAAATTTAACACTAATGGTGCATCAAGGCCCACCGCCGCCCGCGTGTCGACCCGGCCGTCGCCCTGCGCCAGCCGTCACTGCCCTGCTCCAACCTGGCCTCGTGCATCGCCCCAACCCGGCGGCATCACACAATGTGGCGGCCCATCATAGCCGCCCTGCGTGCACCGGCTGACCCGTCGATCTACATCGGCCTCATCCCTGGCGGCGTCAGGCTCGTCGGCTGCCTCGAGCTCAAGCGCGGCAGCTTCGTTGGTCGCTCGAGCCTCGCTGCCCGGGCGCCGCCACTTCTTTGGTAGCCCGGGTGCCGGTGCTGATGCTACTTGTCCGCACGTCGTCCCACGCCGTCCGTTGTCGCCGGCTTCATCTTGTTCTCCGCCGCTCTTCTTCGGCCGCCGCCGCCGCTACCCCGGTAGCCGTCGCCACCAGTCCAGCCCCTTCGTCTTCGTCCAGCA
>NW_021277536.1:0-2751 GCF_002162155.2 Triticum dicoccoides | reverse complement strand
TGTGATGATTCTGGCCTTTATTCTCGAAAGCATTCCGTGATGCCACTTAGTAGTAGGTATTCTACTCCCTGGGTTTTGAACCCGAGATTCACCCTACCTACTTCTTGTTGGTAGTATTTGCTAGTTCCTTTAGGATACTAGTAACCTTTGCGATAGTCCTCAAGGTCCACGGTATTTCCTTCTTCCAAATACTATGAACCACTTATGGCAGAAGTTTGTTGGATCAAAAGATCATAACAGGAGTGCTCTCGATGAGTTCTTAATTTTATATTGTGAATCTGCCAGTTCTACCTCTCTGCATGGATTACCCGGAAGAAACTTGTTGAACTCGTTCGACATTCTAATCCATGCGTCCACAACTCAGAAAATCATATGTTCTTTTGAGTTGTCCCCCTTAGTCGTCTTTTGACCCTCGTCTATCAATTGATAGTCAAGAGTATGTGTGCATTCGTTCATTGATGCCTATTATTCTTGTGTTCCGTCAAAGCCATTCTATTTCAGAATGACTAGGAGAAACAAACTCCAGTACCTCATCCATATCCAGGATTGGGTCAAAGTAGTTGTGTTCTGCAGATCAAATGCCAATTCAGCTTTTGATTCTGTTCTATCTTGAAGTATTACCCACTTTATGTCAGGAACGTCATGAGAATTGCACCTTCTCTTATGAATTCTTGATGCAGTGATACTCTCGCCATCATCGATCATTCCTCGGTTCCGTGTTGTTGCAGCCGGAGTGCCGACAAGTGAATCGTGATGTGTGAACTCAATACTCCTTGCAACTCCGTTGCTTGGTAGTTAAAGGACAATAATTTCATTCTTAGCATGTTGGTTATTGAATCATCATTCTAAGATTGATTGTGCTACCTAGTCCATTCTCCTGGTGCACTCCTCGATCGATGAGTTAGGATTATTTCAAATCTTTGCTCTTTTGATCATATCGTCTTGCCCTGAAAAGCAATATTGTTCTCGAGCTTAGTAACATATCGGTGGTTCGTGATTTTCCGAATATCTTCTCGAAAGTATTACCAGGTTGTCCCCTGACCCTTATGTTGAGTTCGTGATCAAGTTGGTTTATTCCTGTAAACCACCCTTTCTCCAAGAATCCGTGTTGGATACCCATGAGCTAGTTGGTTAAGCTAAACAACAACTTGGAGAGTTGGAAGATAAAAGCTTGTCTGACTTAGTTCATGTTAAGGGATATCTTTGTGTTGTGTGTGTGTTGAAGAAAGATGATATCTTCACCAATTGGTCCTTGTGATCAATTGTTGGATTTATTGCCTTGTCAAAACTTGATTTGAGTGTGGGCTATCGTCAAATCAAATTAGAACCAACGATGTTCGTAATGTTGTCTTACTCGCGGTTGTCGAGCATACATCATTATATCTTTTGGGTTTGACCAATGCTATTACCTTGTTCACGTAGTTATGGAGTTCCATCTATATGGAAATCTTGATAAATTGTTGTTGAGCCCATCAACAACATTGTTATCTTCTCCATGATTTGTGTTGAACATCCAGCTAGTGTTGGAAACTTCTAAAAAGCATTATCTTCATGTCCCGCTCATGAAGCATATGCTCGGATGAAAGAAGTGACTTCCTCTAATTCATGTGCATTTGGTGCAAGTTGCCGCCGTGGGTTTGAGAAAGGTTTGTTTTACCTCCTCTTGAATCATCCCAAGTCAGTCATGCACGTGCGAAGTATTCTATGGTCTGATAGACTGATCATCTTCATTCCATACGTATCCCTAGCACACCAAGCCACTGATTGATTTGTTCAAGGATAAGAAGTTCATCGATAAGTGCACAAGGACTTTGATATCCTCAATGATGGTTCCCTACCTGAACTCGGTAGTGTTTTATTGTAAGACTACCATGTGGTCATGCTTGTCTCGGACAACGTGTTCACATGTTGTAGCAGAACCAGCTCATGTTTTGGAGCTTGCTATTGTAGTTCATTTCCCAAGAATCTCGCAACGTCATCTCGTTGATTTGTGTTGCAAACTTTCATTTTTCTTCCTGGACTTGATGAGTCTAGATTATTCTGACACCAACCAGATCTGAATCTCAGGCAGATATGATGGTTGGAACGTTTCCCAAGAGCTACAATATTGGTCTCTCTATAACCAGTAAAGTGGATGTCGTGGCCAACACACCCAGCTGGAAGACCTGCTATTGTAATATCTTGATTGAAGAAGTTGGCCACCTCCCCATAAGGACTTCGTAGGATTTACCCCCTAGTTGTGCCTTATGATTTTTGTGTTCCCGAAGTTCGACCTTTTACTTGATGTTGTAGTTACCAAACCTTTTCAATGAATGGGATACGCTAGCACATCAAGGAGAACATTAGAAGCGGAGTGCTAAGTGTCTCTCGGTCGATTATCCAGATTTTGTGACCTTGGCATTGCTAAGGTGAAATCTGAGAAGGTGGTATCTTCCTTTGTATCTGTATCATCCATCACTATTCATCATGGTAGTCTGTTGTGTTGCCAGGATCCTTGACGCGGATATTGGTAAAACCTTGATGAATATGGAAATGCTCAATTCTTGAGAGCACGCACAAGCGCTAGGTGTTATCATCGGCACTAACTGGGATTGCTCTCAGTTTCCTCGGTTAAGCTATAACTTTTCAAACAGTGGACTCACTCTCTACTGTTGAGCTTCTCTCCAGTTACTAAAATCATCCCTTGTGTTGTTTTCAACAAGGTAATCCACATCATCCATTCTAATCCGGGTATGCCATTCTACCAAACCC
>NW_021277535.1:0-1280 GCF_002162155.2 Triticum dicoccoides | reverse complement strand
CAAGGTAGTCATGTCCTCATCATCCTCCCCTTCTTGAAAATAAAGCTGTCCTCGGCGTTGCTTAATCTGAAATGTGGCTAACAAAAGAGACAAGGTGTACATGTTGTATATGTATATGTCATCCATTTTTACTTCCCTTGATTTTTGCATATATGACACATGAATAGATGAGTAACTTGCATAGTTCATAAAATCTAAAGCCAAAAAATTAGCACAAGAAGTAGAAGGCATGAAAATATTGCAACTCAGTTTGCACATATAAGTGAAGCTCTTATTCATTTCAAAAGATTGACAATGTTCATCATTAAACCATCCCAACATTGGTGAATAAACCTTACTTGCATCAAATTTACATGCTAGAACATGCTTAAATAAGCAAACATGCAATAAGTCATTTAACACAGAATCATCACCAAGATTAAAGGTCATATCAAAATGATTAAAGATTGGTTCTTTTGCATCAATAGTTAATTCAATGGGTGCACTCAAAATTGTTGGTATTTCAGTTGTTTGATCACATGGCAAAGTCAAATTATCAACGCAGTCCTCTAAAATAGGTGGTGTGATCAAAGTAGTGGGTAGCTCATCAGATGGTGCATTCAAATTGACAAGGCATTCATCATTCTCATGTAGAGATGGAAGATCAATACCTTTGTCATTACCTCTTATGATCAACTTAGATGATGTAGCCACTCTCGGGGGCGATGTCTCACATGGTGGAGGTGATGTAGTCCTGACAACAACGGATGTGGTTGTCATAGTATGCCTAGTAGTTGAAGGAACAATCATATCAACTCTTGGAATGTGCACCGTGTGCTTGTTCTCCTTGTGGCCAACACGTCGTTTTATTTCCTGTTCAGCTTTGCAAGCAAGATGAAACAAATGGTCCATAGGATAACACTCTTCATGAATTAGTATCTCTTGAATATCACGGTTTAATCCTCCCCAAAATCTATCCATAAAATCATCTTCACTTTCTTCTAAAGATGAATGCAACAAGGTAGTTTGTAAATCATCATAATATTTTGTTACAGTTTCACTACCTTGTTTTAAGTGTTGCAACTTCTTAATCATGTCACGAGTATAATAAGCAGGGACGAAAGTATGTCGCATGGCAAGTTTCAAATCATCCCAAGTAGTAGGTATATAATCAGGGTGTAACCGACAATATTCACTCCACCAAACCAAAGCATAACCAGTGAAAGAACCAACCGCAACCTTAACCTTTTTATGTTCATTGAAATTATGGGAAGCAAATATATTTTTTATGTCGAACTCCC
>NW_021277534.1:0-2475 GCF_002162155.2 Triticum dicoccoides | reverse complement strand
TGATTATTTTAAGCTATAAGACCATGAAATTGAAAAGCATTTGAAATGAACTCTGAAAAGGTTCCAAGTTGGCATGGTATCATCATTTCACCCACATAGCATCTGTGACAAAGTAGAGAGGGTTACGGAAAAAACTGGATACACTTCGTGTACAAAACGGACAATCTCTTTCGAAGTATCAGGGTTTCATACGGAAATTTGTCTGTTACAAAGGGATTTTATTTTTTTGAACTTATTTGAACTCCCTTGTTTTTATGTGTTCAAAATGCACCATTCAAAGCCACATCATCAATTTACAACCCTTTCTGACTTCATTTGTTATTTTTCATGCATTTAGTGATTATTTTGAGCTATAAGACCATGAAATTGAAAAGCATTTGAAATGAACTCTGAAAAGGTTCCAAGTTGGCATGGCATCATCATTTCACCCACATTGCATGTGCGAGAAAGTAGAGAGGGTTACGGCAAAAACTGGATACACTTCGTGTACAAAACAGACAATCTCTTTCGAAGTATCTGGGTTTCGTACGGAAACTCGTCTGTTACAAATGGATTTCAAGTTTTTTGAACTTATTTGAACTCCATTTTTTTTTCTGTGTTCAAAATGCACCATCCAAAGCCACATCATCAATTTACAACCCTTTCTGACTTCATTTGTTATTTTTCATGCATTTACTGATTATTTTGAGCTTTAACACCATGAAATTGAAAAGCATTTGCAATGACCTTTGAAAAGGTTCCAAGTTGGCATGGTACCATCATTTCACCCACATACCATGTGTGAGAAAGTATAGAGGGTTACAGCAAAAACTGGATATACTTCGTGTACAAAACGGACAATCTCTTTCGAAGTATCAGGGTTTCATACGGAAGTTCATCTGTTACAAAGGGATTTCATTTTTTTAAACTAATTTGAACCCCCTTGTTTTTCTGTGTTCAAAATGCACCATTCAAAGCCACATCATCAATTTACAACCCTTTCTGACTTCATTTGTTATTTTCCATGCGTTTACTGATTATTTTGAGCTATAAGACCATGAAATTAAAAATTATTTGAAATGAACTCTGAAAAGGTTCCAAGTTGGCATGGTATCATCATTTCACCCACATAGCATGTGCGAGAATGTAGAGAGGGTTACGGCAAAAACTAGATACACTTCGTGTACAAAATGGACAATCTTTTTCAATGTATCAGGGTTTCATATGGAAACTCGTCTGTTACAAAGGGATTTCAATTTTTTTGAACTTATTTGAACTCTATTGTTTTTCCGTGTTCAAAATGCACCATTCAAACCCACATGATCAATTTACAACCCTTTCTGACTTCATTTGTTATGTTTCATGCATTTACTGATTATTTTGAGCTATAAGACCATGAAATTGAAAAGCATTTGAAATGAACTCTGAAAAGGTTCCAAGTTGGCATGGCATCATCATTTCACCCACATAGCATGTGCAAGAAAGTAGAGAGGTTACGGCAAAAGCTGGATACACTTTGTGTACAAAACGGACAATCTCTTTCGAAGTATCAGGGTTTCATACGGAAACTCGTCTGTTACAAAGGGATTTCAATTTTTTGAACTTATATGAACTCCATTGTTTTTTTGTGTTCAAAATGCACCATTCAAAGCCACATCATCAATTTACAACCCTTTTTGACTTCATTTGTTATTTTTCATGCATTTACTGATTATTTTGAGCTATAAGACCTTGAAATTGAAAAGCATTTGAAATGAACTCTGAAAAGGTTCCAAGTTGGCATGGTCTCATCATTTCACCCACATAGCATGTGCGAGAAAGTAGAGAGGGTTACGGCAAAAACTGGATACACTTCGTGTACAAAACGGACAATCTCTTTCGAAGTATCAGGGTTTCATACGGAAACTCGTCTGTTACAAAGGGATTTCAATTTTTTTGAACTTATTTGAACTCCATTGTTTTTATGTGTTCCAAATGCACCATTTGGAGCCACGTCATCAATTTATAACCCTTTATTTTTCATGCATTTACTGATTATTTTGAGCTATAAGACCATGAAATTGAAAACCATTTGAAATGAACTCTGAAAAGGTTCCAAGTTGGCATGGTATCATCATTTCACCCACATATCATGTGCGAGAATGTAGAGAGGGTTACGGCAAAAACTATATACACTTCGTGTACAAAACGGACAATCTTTTTCGATGTATCAGGGTTTCATATGGAAACTGGCCTTTTACAAAGGGATTTCATTTTTTTGAACTTATTTGAACTCCATTGTTTTTTTGTGTTCAAAATGCACCATTCAAAGCCACATCATCAATTTAAAACCCTTTCTAACTTCATTTGTTATTTTTCATGCATTTACTGATTATTTTAAGCTATAAGACCATGAAATTGAAAAGCATTTGAAATGAACTCTGAAAAGGTTCCAAGTTGGCATGGTATCATCATTTCACCCACATAGCATCTGTGACAAAGTAGAGAGGGTTACGG
>NW_021277533.1:0-1207 GCF_002162155.2 Triticum dicoccoides | reverse complement strand
CCCCCCCCCTCACGGACGCCGCCGCCGCCGGCACCTGGAGGGGGGAAACGGACGCGTCGGGTCTACACGGAGTGGATGTAGCTGTGGGTTTGGCCCGGATGTTGCTCCAAAGTGTTCCTCTGGGCCGACCTAACACAACCGGGTGGAGAGGTCCACTGGTCAAAGCCCGTCCGTGCAAAGTCAAAGGGCTAGATCCCGTGGTCAAACGCTACAGGGTTAGCCGGGACGGGGGCCCTGGGGGGTAGCAATGCCACCGGAGCGTCGTACCGGGCCCTCATACATCCGGGGTGGTGTTGTGGCATGTCCGAAGAGGCGGCACGCGTCTCCGGGTTGTGGCCCCCCTCACGGACGGCAATGAAACGGTAGTAGACGTTCTGCGGTAACGATGCAGCGTGAATATTATTAAATACTTGGAGCGCGATAAAATCATGAGTTTTTTACACAACATGGGCACATGTGCTATAGGACTGATGGTAATTTTTCATAATTTTTTGTGATGGAGAAGTATCTGAACACTTCCCTCTACGCGGATTGCTCTTCGCACGTCTACGACTGGGCCGGCGGCCTCCGGGGGCTAGCTTACCGTCAAATCTTGCGTAGGCAGCCTCTCACAAATTTGGAAGTGTTGACGCGGTTGCAAACGCCCAGCACGCGTCTCCGGGGCGTGCCCCCCCCCCTCACGGACGCCGCCGCCGCCGGCACCTGGAGGGGGGAAACGGACGCGTCGGGTCTACGCGGAGTGGATGTAGCTGTGGGTTTGGCCCGGATGTTGCTCCAAAGTGTTCCTCTGGGCCGACCTAACACAACCGGGTGGAGAGGTCCAGTGGTCAAAGCCCGTCCGTGCAAAGTCAAAGGGCTAGATCCCGTGGTCAAACGCTACAGGGTTAGCCGGGACGGGGGCCCTGGGGGGTAGCAATGCCACCGGAGCGTCGTACCGGGCCCTCATACATGCGGGGTGGTGTTGTGGCATGTCCGAAGAGGCGGCACGCGTCTCCGGGTTGTGGCCCCCCTCACGGACGGCAATGAAACGGTAGTAGGCGTTCTGCGGTAACGATGCAGCGTGAATATTATTAAATACTTGGAGCGCGATAAAATCATGAGTTTTTTACACAACGTGGGCACATGTGCTATAGGACTGATGGTAATTTTTCATAATTTTTTGTGATGGAGAAGTATCTGAACACTTCCCTCTACGCGGATTGCTCTT
>NW_021277532.1:0-4615 GCF_002162155.2 Triticum dicoccoides | reverse complement strand
GTGATCCTAATCATTGGGCTCCGAAGTGTCCTAACCGCTTTGAGGAGCGCGAACATGAGAAGAGCGGCAAGTCCGCTAATGTTGTCATCGGTGATATTGATATGAAGGAATCAGGGTACGGTATTTTTCCTACCATCCTTTCAGTATTTCAATCCCCTGATTGGTTAATTGACACTTGTGCCAATGTACATGTTTGTGCTGACGCCTCCATGTTTTCTTCTCACCAGGCAATAGGGACTTCACCCGTGCTGATGGGGAACGGGTCACATGCCATCGTTCGAGGTGTTGGTACGGTCGATCTGAAGTTTACTTCGGGGAAGACTGCGCGTCTGAAGAACGTTCATCATGTGCCGTCCATAAATAAAAATCACGTTAGCGGTTCCCGTTTATGTCGAGATGGTTTTAAGTTGGTTTTCTAATCCAATAAAGTTGTAATTTCTAAGTATGGACAATTTGTTGGAAAAGGCTATGAGAGCGGAGGCTTGTTCCTCCTGTCTTTGTCAGATATTTGCATTAAAGTTATTAATAATGTTTGCCACAACAATGAGTCTGATATTTGGCATTCACGACTTTGTCATATTAACTTTGGTTGCATGACGCGGCTAGCCAATATGAATTTAGTTCCGAAAATATCTACTGTCAAAGGCTCTAAGTGCGTAGTATGTGTGCAAGCTAAGCAACCTCGCAAGTCCCATAAGACTGCAGAGGCAAGAGACTTGGCGCCACTAGAGTTTATACATTCTGATCTTTGTGAGATGAATGGCGTGTTGACAAAAGGTGGAAAGATATACTTGATGACGTTGATTGATGACTCCACTAAATATTGTTATGTGTATCTTCTGAAATCAAAAGATAAGGCTTTAACTTTCTTCAAAAACTATAAAGCTGAGGCAGAGAACCAACTTGATTGAAAAATTAAACGGCTTAGGTCCGATCATGGTGGGGAGTATTTTTCCAATGAATTTGATCTATTTTGTGCGGAACATGGTATAATCCATGAGAGGACGCCTCCCTACTCACCTCAGTCAAATGGGGTAGCCGAAAGAAAGAACCGAACTCTAACTGATATGGTTAACACCATGTTAGACACATCGGGTCTTTCCAAGGAATGGTGGGGGAGGCGCTAATGACTGTATGTCATGTCCTAAACCGAGTTCCCACAAAGCCTAAGACCATGACTTCATTTGAGGAATGGGAAAGAAAAAGATCGAAACTCTCTTACCTACGTACTTGGGGTTGTTTGGCGAAAGTCAATATACCAATTCCCAAGAAGCGCAAGCTTGGACCAAAAACCGTGGATTGTGTTCTTCTGGGCTATGCTTTTCATAGCATTGGCTATAGATGTTTGATAATAAAATTAGAGGTATCTGACATGCATGTTGTTACGATTATGGAGTCGAATGATGCAACTTTCTTCGAGGACATATTTCCTATGAAGGATATGTTGAGTTCATCAAATCAGGAGACACCTACTCCATCTAGTGAAGAATTCATTGTAATTCCTAAACCCACTATTGCGATGGAACATGTTGAGAATCCTGTTGAGGGTGAAAATGGAACTCCTATGAGGAGAAAGAGACAGAGGACTGCAAAGTCTTTTGGTGATGATTTCATTGTGTACCTTGTGGATGACACACCCATGACTATTTTAGAAGCCTATGCATCTCCTGATGCTGACTACTGGAAGGAAGCTGTTCGTAACGAGATGGATTCCATCTTAGCTAACGGTACTTGGGAGTTCACTAGCCATCCCTATGGGTGCAAACCTGTAGGATGTAAGTGGGTGTTCAAGAAGAAGCTTAGACATGATGGTACGATTGAAAAGTACAAGGCACAGCTTGTGGCCAAGGGTTATACCCAGAAAGAAGGTGAAGTCTTCTTTGATACTTACTCACTCGTGGCTAGACTGACCACAATTCGGGTGCTACTATCACTGACTTCCTCACATGGTCTTCTCGTTCATCAAATGGACGTTAAGATAGCTTTCCTCAATGGAGAGTTGAAGGAAGACATTTACATGGATCATCCAGATGGTTTTGTAGTACCTGGTCAGGAAGGAAAGGTGTGCAAGTTATTAAAGTCTTTATATGGCCTTAAACAAGCTCCTAAGGAGTGGCATGAAAAGTTTTAAAGAACATTAACAGCTGTCGGCTTTGTAGTAAACGATGGTGACAAGTACGTGTACTATCGCTATGGTCGGGGCGAAGGAGTAATTCTTTGTCTCTATGTCGACGACATACTGATCTTTGGAACTAAACTTGATTTAATCAAGGAGGTTAAGGATTTTTTATCTTGCTGTTTTGAGATGAAGGATCTAGGAGTAACTGATGTTATCTTAAACATCAAGCTGCTGAGAGATGAGAATGGTGGGATCACACTGCTTCAGTCTCACTATGTGGAAAAGGTCTTGAGTCGTTTTGGGTATAGCGACTGCACGCCTTCTCCAACTCCATAGGATGCTAGTGTGTTGCTTCGAAAGAACCGACGGATTGCTAGTGATCAACTGAGATATTCTCAGATTATTCGCTCGCTTATGTATTTGGCGAGTGCCACGAGGCCTGACATCTCTTTTGCTATGAGCAAGCTGAGTCGGTTTGTGTCAAAGCCGGGAGATGATCATTGGCATGCGCTTGAGAGAGTTATGCGCTAAAGGCACCGCGAGCTATGGGATTCACTACACCGGGTATCCAAGGGTACTGGAGGGTTATAGTGACTCAAACTGGATATCTGATGCTGATGAGATTAAGGCTACAAGTGGTTATGGTTTTACACTCGGTGGTGGCGCTGTTTCCTGGAAGTCTTGCAAGCAGACCATCTTCACAAGGTTAACTATGGAAGCAGAACTCACAGCATTAGACACTGCCACTGTTGAAGCAGAGTGGTTTCGTGAACTCTGGATGGACTTAACTATGGTTGAAAAACCAATACCCCCTATCCTGATGAATGTGATAATCATACTGTGATCGTCAAGATAAACAGTTCAAAGGACAATATGAAGTCCTCAAGACATGTGAAGAGGAGACTAAAATCTGTTAGAAAATTGAGGAACTCCAGAGTTATTACGTGGGATTATATCCAAACATCGAAAAACTTGGCAGATCCCTTCACAAAGGGTCTATCACGTAACGCGATAGATAATGCATCGATGGAGATGGGCTTGAGACCCACAACATGAGTTGTCCATAGTGGTAACCCACTCTATGTGATCGGAGATCCCGTGAAGTAGAAGTGGGAGACAAGCTGTTGGTCAGCTGAGAGGAGAGTATCCCTATATTAACTATCCCACTCCGTGAAGATGCAATACTCTACTGATCTGCATGGCAGGTTGATACTTATCTTAATGTGTTTGAAGTGGCTTATTATGGTAAGCAGAGATGTTGTCGTGCAGAACATCTTTTGAGGAACACACCTATATGAATTTGACTGTTAACATCGCAGTCTGGTAGAATTGGGTGTTCTCTAATAAATTCATGAAAAGGCCCTGGAGTACTATGTATACGCTCCACCCGCGGGGAAGCCTTGCGGCAGCCCAGTATCGGTCAAGAATCTGTGTGAAACTAGTCTCGCAGAAAACTTGTAATTCAAGGCATAGTCCACTATTCAAGTTGTGATTTGGTGTAGCATAAATCTCTAAGTGGAAGTTCAACTTCACAGTCTCCACTAAGCACTGGTATATAAACAATGTTTTGGACCTAAATGGTGAGATGTGCCAATGAGACTTTGTGGGGGATTGTTGGAATTTTGCTAGTAGGCCTTTGGCCAAAAGCCCAACTAAAATTCCGAAATTCTCTTGGCCCATTCATGCACACATGTGAGTGGAGTGAGTGAGGCTAAAGTTTAGTCCCACCCCGGAAGTTGAGAGAGAGTTGCACCTCTTTATAAGGTGAGCTCTTCTACCACTTGTATGAGCATGAGAAGAGGAGACCTACACGCGCGCTCCTCCTCCTCGCTCGCCTCGCCTCGTCACGACGCGCCGCGGGTTGCGGGATTGAGCCGAGCCATGGACAGAGCTATGCACGTTGTCTATATTTTTGCTGCTCGGGAAAATTAATGAGTCATTAATTAATAATTAACGGACGCATTAATTACTGAACTGTTTCCGATTCTTTTGGATCGTGAGGACTCGGATGTGGGGTTTACTCCCACGACCTGCCCGGCCCGCACTATATAGTCAGGCGGACGTCTACCCTAGCCGCCGCCGCCTCGTATGGTTTCTCACCACCGTTCCAGATCATTGCGCCGCCAAGCAAGCCTTCTCCATCCCTCCTTTTGGCGTGCACCGGGAGAAGGGACAGCAGGCCTCCGGAACCCCGCCTCTCGTGATCCCATACGGGAGAGGGGCGATCAGGTTTTTGGGGAGCGGACTCGCGCGACTGCTGGCAGCGAGGACTTCGCGAACGACGACTTCTTCCCCGACCTCGGCAACCTCATCCTCAACGACATGTGCGACAGCGTCAACGCTGGCGGTGCTGCTCCCGCTGCACCGTATGTGATTCTATCCTTCCTGTCCGAGATCGTAGTAGAATTCATGTTTCTAGTATGTTCCCTAGATGTGACCTGTTCATCTGCTATGCTAGTTCGCATGATTAGTTTAATCTCTGCTACTTAAGTCATG